>NC_080379.1:60663873-60801496 GCF_014773155.1 Arachis stenosperma
TGTTCTCTTCTCTTTCATATGAGCAGGAGCAAAGACAAAAGCATTCTTGTTGAGGCTGACCCTGAACCTGAAAGGACCTTGAAGCGAAAGCTAAGAGATGCTAAAGCACAACTCTCTGTAGAGGACCTAACAGAAATCTTCAAAGAAGAAGAAGACATGGCAGCCGAAAACAACAACAATGCCAACAATGCAAGGAAGGTGCTGGGTGACTTTACTGCACCTACTCCCGACTTCTATGGGAGAAGCATCTCTATCCCTGCCATTGGAGCAAACAACTTTGAGCTTAAGCCTCAATTAGTTTCTCTAATGCAATAGAATTGCAAGTTCCATGGACTTCCATTGAAAGATCCTCATCAGTTTTTAGCTGAATTCTTGCAAATCTGTGACACTGTTGATGAGCGGATAATTTATACGCTTTTTGGCATAGTTTTTACATATTTTTAATAAGTTTAAGCTACTTTTAGGGATGTTTTCATTAGTTTTTATGTTAAATTCACATTTCTGGACTTTACTATGAGTTTGTGTGTTTTTCTGTGATTTCAGGTAAATTCTGACTGAAATTGAGGGATTTGAGCAAAACTCTGAAAAAGGCTGACAAAAGGACTGCTGATGCTGTTGGATTCTGACCTCCCTGCACTCAAAATGGATTTTCTGGAGCTACAGAACTCCAAATGGCGCGCTCTCAACGGCGGTGGAAAGTAGACATCCAGGGCTTTCCAGCAATATATAATAGTCCATGCTTTATTCGAAGAATGACGACGTAACTTGGCGTTAAACGCCAAGTTCATGCTGCTGTCTGGAGTTAAACGCCAGAAAAACGTCATGATCCGGAGTTGAACGCCCAAAACACGTCATAACTCAAAGTTCAACACCAAGAAATGTCTCAGCTCGTGGATTGATCAAGCTCAGCCCAAGCACACACCAAGTGGGCCCCGGAAGTGGATTTATGCATCAATTACTTACTCATGTAAACCCTAGTAGCTAGTCTAGTATATATAGGACATTTATCTATTGTATTAGACATCTTTGGTCTCGTTTTGTTTATTCCTCATCTTAGGAGATCATTGATCACGTTTTAGGGGGCTGGCCATTCGGCCATGCCTGAACCCTTTGCTTATGTATTTTCAACGGTGGAGTTTCTGCACACCATAGATTAAGGGTGTGGAGCTCTGCTGTACCTCAAGTATTAATGAAGTTCTATTTTCTTTTATTCGGTCTCTATCTTATTCTTATTCCAAGATATTCATTCGTACCCAAGAACATGATGAAGGTGATGAGTAATAACCCTCATTATCATTCTCACTGATGAACGCCGTGATTGACAACCACTTCTGTTCTACATGCACACAAGCTTGAATAGGTATCTCTTAGATTCCCCAATAGAATCTTGTGTATAAGCTAGATGGATGGCGGCATTTATGAGGATCCGGAAAGTCCAACCTTGTCTGTGGTGTTCCGAGTAGGATCCTGGGATCCGGAAAGTCTAACCTTGTCTGTGGTATTCCGAGTAGGATTCCGTAATGAATGACTATGACGTGCTTCAAACTTGTAACCTGCTGGGCGTTGGTGACAGACGCAAAAGAGGGATTCTATTCCAGTAGGGGAGGGAACCAACCGTGATTAGCCGTACTGTGACAGAGTGCGTGAGCATTAGTTTTCACTGCGAGGATGGGATGTAGCCATCAACCATGGGTGATGCCTCCAGACTGGTTAGCTTGCGAGTGACAGCCGCATAGGATATTTCCCCGAGAGGATTGAAAGTAGCCACAGTTGATGGTGAACCCCTATACAAAGCTTGCCATGGAAAGGAGTAAGAAGGATTGAGTAGAAGCAGTAGGAAGGCAGGCGTCCTTGAGCCATACAGCATCTTCATATACTTAACTGAAATTCCTATGCACCAATGAATCTACATAAGTACTCTATCCCTTTTATTATTTCTTATTTTATTATTAATTTTCGAAACCCATAAATCAATATTTAATCTGCCTAACTGAGATTTACAAGGTGACCATAGCTTGCTTCATACCAACAATCTCTGTGGATTCGACCCTTACTCACGTAAGGTTATTACTTGGACGACCCAGTACACTTGCTGGTTAGTTGAACGGAGTTGTGAATTCCAATAAAGAAAATAAACAGTGCCCTAAGAGTAAACATCATCAAAGTATAAAGAACATAAGGATCACAATTTCGTCCACCAAGTTTTTGGTGCCATTGCCGGGGATTGTTCGAGTATGGACAACTGACGGTTCATCTTGTTGCTCAGATTAGGTAATTTTCTTTTCAAAAATATTTTTCAAAATTTTTCTTTTCTTTTTCGTTTTTTCCAAAATATTTTCGAAAAAAATTTAATAAAAATACAAAAAAAAAATTAGAAAATCATAAAAATCAAAAATATTTTGTGTTTCTTGTTTGAGTCTTGTGTTAATTTTTAAGTTTGGTGTCAATTGCATGCTTTTAAAATTTTTCTTGCATTTTTTCGAAAATCTCATGCATTCATAGTGTTCTTCATGATCTTCAAGTTGTTCTTGACAAGTCTTCTTGTTTGATCTTGATGATTTCTTGTTTTGTGTTGTTTGTTGTTTTTCATGTGCATTTTTGCATTCATATTTTCCATGCATTAAAAATTTCTAAGTTTGGTGTCTTGCATGATTTCTTTGCATTAAAAATTTTTCAAAATTATGTTCTTGATGTTTATCATGATCTTCATAGTGTTCTTGGTGTTCATCTTGACATTCATAGCATTCTTGCATGCATCTTGTGTCTTGATCCAAAATTTTCATGTTTTGGGTCATTTTTGTGTTTTTCTTTAAAAATTTAAAAATCAAAAAAAAAATATATATCTTTTCCTTATTTTCCTCCAAATTTTCGAAATTTTGGGTTGACTTGGTCAAAAAATTTTCAAAATTAGTTGTTTCTTACAAGTCAAGTCAAAATTTCAAATTTTAAAAATCTTATCTTTTCAAAATCTTTTTCAAAAATCATATCTTTTTCAATTTTCTTTATAATTTTCGAAAATTTCAAAAATCTTTTTCAAATTATTTTCAAAATCTTTTTCTTATCTTTATATCTAATTTTCGAAATTTAGCTAACAATTAATGTGATTGGTTCAAAAATTTGAAGTTTGTTACTTTCTTGTTAAGAAAGGTTCAATCTTTAAATTCTAGAATCTTATCTTGCGGTTTCTTGTTGGTTAAGTCATTTTAAAAATTAAATCTTTTTCTTAAAACTTTTATCCTATCTTTTTATCTTATCCTTTTTAAAATTTTATATTTTTCAAAATTTGTTTTCAAAATATCTTATCTAACTTCTTATCTTCTTATTTTTTTCGAATTTGATTTTCAAATCTTTTTCAATCAACTAACTAACTTTTTGTTTGTTTCTTATCTTTTTCAAAACCACCTAACTACTTTTCCCTCTCTAATTTTCGAAAATACCTCCCTCTTTTTCAAAAAACTCTTTTTAATTAATTAATTGTTTCATGTTTTAATTTTAATTACATTTTATTTTTAATTTTCGAAAAATCACTAACCACTTTTTCAAAAATTATTTTCGAATTCTCTCTTCTCTTTTCTACTTCTATTTAATTAATTAATTACTAACACTTCTCTTCACCTCTCTTCATCTAAAATCCGAACCCCCTTCTTCATCCTTCTACCCCCTTTCTTTTTCTACTAACATAAAGGAATCTCTATACTGTGACATAGAGGATTCCTCTTTCTTTTCTTGTTTTTTTCTCTTTCATATGAGCAGGAACAAGGATAAAGGCACTCTTGTTGAAATTGATCAAGAACCTGAAAGGACTCTGAAGAGAAAATTAAAAGAAGCTAAATTACAACAATCCAAAAGAGACCTTCTAGAAATTTTCGAACAAGAGAAAGAGATGGCAGAAGAAAATAATAATAATAATGCAAGGAGAATGCTTGGAGACTTCACAAAGCCAACGTCCAAGTTTGATGGAAGAAGCATCTCCATTCCTGCCATTGGAGCCAATAACTTTGAGCTTAAGCCTCAACTAGTTGCTTTAATGCAATAAAACTGCAAGTTTTATGGACTTCCATCTGAAGATCCTTACCAGTTTTTAACTGAGTTCTTGCAGATCTGTGACACTGTAAAGACAAATGGAGTTAATCCTGAAGTCTACAGACTCTTGCTTTTCCCTTTTGCTGTAAGAGACAGAGCTAGAGTATGGTTGGATTCACAACCCAAGGATAGCCTGGACTCATGGGATAAGCTTGTCACTGCATTCTTAGATAAGTTCTTTCCTCCTCAAAAGCTGAGCAAGCTGAGAGTGGATGTTCAAACCTTCAAACAAAAAGATGGTGAATCCCTCTATGAAGCTTGGGAAAGATACAAGCAGCTGACCAAAAGATGTCCATCTGACATGTTCTCAGAATGGACCATATTAGATATATTCTATTATGGTCTCTCTGAGTTTTCGAAAATGTCATTGGATCATTCTGCAGGTGGATCTATTCACCTGAAGAAAATGCCTGAAGAGGCCAAGAACTCATTGACATGGTTGCAAACAACCAGTTTATGTACACCTTGAGAGGAATTCCGTGAATAATGGGGTACCTCAGAAGAAAGGAGTTCTTGAAATTGATGCTCTGAATGCCATATTGGCTCAGAACAAAGTGTTGACTCAACAGGTCAACATGATCTCTCAAAATCTGAATGGACTGCAACATGCATCCAACAGTAATAGAGAGGCAGCTTCTGAAGAAGCTTATGATCCTGAGAACCCTGCCATGGCAGAGGTTAATTACTTAGGTGAACCTTATGGAAACACCTATAACTCATCATGGAGAAATCATCCAAATTTCTCATGGAAGGATCAACAAAAACCTCAACAAGGTTTTAACAATGGTGGACGCAACAGGCTGAATAATAGTAAGCCATATCCATCATCTTCTCAGCAACAGACAGAGAACTCTGAACAAAACACTTCTAATTTAGCCAATATAGTCTTTGATCTGTCAAAGGCCACTTTCAGTTTCATGAATGAAACCAGATCCTCCATTAGAAATCTGGAGGCACAAGTGGGCCAGCTGAGTAAGAAAGTTATTGAAACTCCTCCCAGTACTCTTCCAAGCAATACAGAAGAGAATCCAAAAGGAGAGTGCAAGGCCATTGATTTAATCAAAGTGGCCGAATGCACAAGGGAGGAGGAGGACGAAAATCCTAGTGAGGAAGACCTCATGGGACGTTCCTCAAGCAAGAAGGAGTTTTCTATTAAGGATCCTGAGGAATCTGAGGCTCATCTAGAGACCATAGAGATTCTTTTAAATCTCCTTCTGCCATTCATGAGCTCTGAAGAATATTCATCCTCTGAAGAGAATGAAGATGTGACTGGAGAGCAAGTTGCTCAATACTTAGGAGCTATCATGAAGCTGAATGCCAAGCTGTTTGGTAATGAGACTTGGGAAAGTGAACCTCCCTTGCTCATTAGTGAACTAGATACTTGGATTCAGAGAACTCTACCTCAAAAGAAACAAGATCCTGGCAAGTTCTTAATACCTTGCACCATTGGCACCATGAGCTTTGAAAAAGCTCTATGTGACCTTGGGTCAGGGATAAATCTTATGCCACTCTCTGTAATGGAGAAGCTGGGGATCATTGAGGTACAACCTGCCTTGTTCTCATTACAATTGGCAGATAAATCCATAAGACAAGCTTATGGAATAGTAGAGGACGTGCTAGTAAAGGTTGAAGGCCTTTACATCCCTACTGATTTCATAATCCTAGACACTAGGAAGGAAGATGATGAATGCATCATCCTAGGAAGACCTTTCCTAGCCACAGCAGGAGCTGTGATAGATGTCAACAGAGGTGAGTTAGTCCTTCAATTGAATGGGGACTACCTTGTGTTTCAGGCACATGGCCATCCCTCTGTGACAAAAGAGAGTAAGCATGAAGAACTTCTCTCAGTTCAGAGTCAAGAAGAGCCCACACAGTCAAACTCTAAGTTTGGTGTTGTGAGGCCACAACCAAACTCTAAGTTTGGTGTCCAAACCCCATATCCAAACTCTAAGTTTGGTGTTGGGAATACCCCACTTAAGTTGACCTGATCACCTAGTGGCTCCATGAGAGCCACTGTCAAGCTATTGACATTAAAGAAGCGCTTGTTGGGAGGCAACCCAATTTTATTTATCTAATTTTATTTTATTTTGTTTCTTTGTTATTTTTGTGTTTAATTAGGTACATGATCATGAGAAGTCACGAAAAAAATCAAAAAAAATTAAAAACAGAGTCAAAAACAGAAGAAAATTTTTTTTCACCCTGGAGGACGCACGGGCTGGCGTTCAACGCCCAGAAGGTGCATCTGGCCGGCGTTCAACGCCAGAACAGAGCACCATTCTGGCGCTGAACGCCCAAAACAAGCAACAACCTGGCGTTAAACGCCAGGATGGTGCGCAGAGAGGACAATCTGGCGTTGAACGCCAGAAACAAGCATGAAACTGGCGTTCAACGCCAGAAACATGCATGAAACTGGCGTTCAACGCCAGAAACATGCATTACATGGGCGTTGAACGCCCAGAACGTGCATCAATGGGCGTTTGAACGCCAGGATGATGCATGGAGGCATGTTACATGCCTATATGGTGAAGGAATGGAATTTCTTTTCACCTCAGGACCTGTGGACCCCACAGGATCCCTACCTACCATATTCCCACCTTCCCTTTTAATCCTAATCACACTCTCTTAATCCAAATCTCATTCCCCATGTCACACTTCCCAACATCTTCTTCATCAATCACCTCAATTCCTCTTCCCAATTACCCCATTCACCATTCACATCAACCTCCTCTTCCCCATAAATCCCACCTACCTCCATAAAATTCAAATTCACTTTCCCACCCATTCCCACCCAAATTGGCCGAACCTATACCCTCCCCTCTCCCTATAAATACCCTTCCATTCTTCTTCATTTTCACACAACACTAATCCTTCTTCACCTTCATAGCCGAACACACTTCTCTCCCTCTCTTCCATATTCTCTTCTTCTTCTTCTACTTTTCTTTTCTTTCTTGCTCGGGGACGAGCAAATTTTAAGTTTGGTGTGGTAAAAAGCATAAGCTTTTTTGTGTTTTTCCATTACCAATGGCACCTAAGGCCGGAGTTTCCTCAAGAAAAGGGAAAGGGAAAGCAAAAGCTTCCACATCCGAGTCTTGGGAGAAGGAGAGATTTATCTCCAAAAGGGATCAAGACCACTTCTATGATGTTGTGGCAAAGAAGAAGGTGATCCCTGAGGTCCCTTTCAAACTCAAGAAAAATGAGTATCCGGAAATCCGACATGAAATCCAAAGAAGAGGTTGGGAAGTCTTAGCCAACCCCATGCAACAAGTCGGATTATTGATGGTTCAAGAGTTCTATGCTAATGCATGGATCACTAGGAACCATGACCAAAGTATGAACCCAAGCCCAAAGAATTATCTCACAATGGTTAGGGGGAAATACTTGGATTTCAGTCCGGAAAATGTGAGGTTGGCGTTTCACTTACCCATGATGCAAGGTGATGAACGCCCCTACACAAGAAGGGTCAACTTTAACCAAAGGTTGGACCAAGTCCTTATGGACATATGTGTGGAAGGCGCCCAATGGAGAGTAGACTCCAAAGGCAAGCCAGTCCAACTAAGAAGACTGGACCTCAAGCCTGTAGCTAGAGGATGGTTGGAGTTCATTCAAAGATCCATCATCCCTACAAGCAACCGATCTGAAGTTACTGTGGATCGGGCCATCATGGTTCATAGCATCATGATTGGAGAGGAGGTGGAAGTTCATGAAGTCATCTCCAATGAACTCTACAAAATAGCTGACAAGCCTTCATACATGGCACGGCTAGCCTTCCCCCACCTTATATGCCATTTATGTTACTCAGCTGGAGTTATCATAGAAGGAGATGTCTCCATTGAAGAAGACAAGCCCATCACCAAGAAAAAGATGGAGCAAACAAGAGAAATTCCTCACGGCCCTCAAGGAGAACATGAGGAAGTTCATCATCAACAAATGCCTCAAGGAATGCACTTTCCTCCCAACAACTATTGGGAGCAACTCAACACCTCCTTAGAAGATTTGAGCCATAATATGGAACAATTAAGGGTGGAACATCATGAGCACTCCATCATTCTCCAAGAAATAAGAGAAGATCAAAGAGCAATGAGGGAGGAGCAACAAAGGCAAGGAAGGGACATAGAAGAGTTGAAGAACATCATTGGTCCTTCAAGAAGAAGACGCCACTAGAGGTGGACTCATTCCTTGTTCTTTATTTCTTTCTGTTTTCGGTTTTTAAGTATTATGTTTATCTATGTTTTGTGTCTTTCTTTCATGATCATTAGTGTGTAACCATGCCTTAAAGCTATGAATAAATTCCATTAGTCCTTCACCTCTCTTAAAAGAAAAATGTTTTAATTCAAAAGAACAAGAAGTACATAATTTTCGAAATTATTATTGAATTTAGTTTGATTATATTGATGTGGTGACAATGCTTTTTGTTTTCTGAATGAATGAATGAACAGTGCATATGTCTTTTGATCTTGTTGTTTATGAGTGTTAAAATTGTTGGTTCTTGAAAGAATGAGGAACAAAGAGAAATGTTATTGATGATCTGAAAAACATCATGAAATTGATTCTTGAAGCAAGAAAAAGCAGCGAAAAAAAAAAAGGAGAAGGGGCGAAAATTCTAAAGTAAGGATCCAAGGCTTTGAGCATCAATGGATAGGAGGGCCCAAGGAAATTAAATCCGGGCCTAAGCGGCTAAATCAAGCTGTCCCTAACCATGTGCTTGTGTCATGAAGGTCCAAGTGAAAAGCTTGAGACTGAGTGGTTAAAGTCGTGATCCAAAGCAAAGAGTGTGCTTAAGAGCTCTGGACACCACTAACTGGGGACTTTAGCAAAGCTAAGTCACAATCTGAAAAGGTTCACCCAGTCATGTGTCTGTGGCATTCGTGTATCCGGTGGTAATACTGGAAGACAAAGTGCTTAGGGCCACAGCCAAGACTCATAAGTAGCTGTGTTCAAGAATCAACATGCTTAACTAAGAAAGTCAATAACACTATCCCAAATTCTAAGTTCCCCCAGAGACGCCAATACCTCTAAACTACAAAGGAAAAAGTGAGATGCCAAAACTGTTCAGAAGCAAAAAGCTACAAGTCCCGCTCATGTAATTAAATTAATATTCATTGATATTTTGGACTTTATAGTATATTCTCTTCTTTTTATCCTATTTGATTTTCAGTTGCTTGGGGACAAGCAACAATTTAAGTTTGGTGTTGTGATGAGCGGATAATTTATACGCTTTTTGGCATAGTTTTTACATAGTTTTTAATAAGTTTAAGCTACTTTTAGGGATGTTTTCATTAGTTTTTATGTTAAATTCACATTTCTGGACTTTACTATGAGTTTGTGTGTTTTTCTGTGATTTCAGGTAAATTCTGACTGAAATTGAGGGATTTGAGCAAAACTCTGAAAAAGGCTGACAAAAGGACTGCTGATGCTGTTGGATTCTGACCTCCCTGCACTCAAAATGGATTTTCTGGAGCTACAGAACTCCAAATGGCGCGCTCTCAACGGCGGTGAAAAGTAGACATCCAGGGCTTTCCAGCAATATATAATCGTCCATGCTTTATTCGAAGAATGACGACGTAACTTGGCGTTAAACGCCAAGTTCATGCTGCTGTCTGGAGTTAAACGCCAGAAAAACGTCATGATCCGGAGTTGAACGCCCAAAACACGTCATAACTCAAAGTTCAACACCAAGAAATGCCTCAGCTCGTGGATTGATCAAGCTCAGCCCAAGCACACACCAAGTGGGCCCCGGAAGTGGATTTATGCATCAATTACTTACTCATGTAAACCCTAGTAGCTAGTCTAGTATATATAGGACATTTCTCTATTGTATTAGACATCTTTGGTCTCAGTTTTGTTTTATTCCTCATCTTAGGAGATCATTGATCACGTTTTAGGGGGCTGGCCATTCGGCCATGCCTGAACCCTTTGCTTATGTATTTTCAACGGTGGAGTTTCTGCACACCATAGATTAAGGGTGTGGAGCTCTGCTGTACCTCAAGTATTAATGAAGTTCTATTTTCTTTTATTCGGTCTCTATCTTATTCTTATTCCAAGATATTCATTCGTACCCAAGAACATGATGAAGGTGATGAGTAAATAACCCTCATTATCATTCTCACTGATGAACGCGCGTGATTGACAACCACTTCCGTTCTACATGCAACACAAGCTTGAATGGGTATCTCTTAGATTCCCCAACAGAATCTTTGTGGTATAAGCTAGATGGATGGCGGCATTTATGAGGATCCGGAAAGTCCAACCTTGTCTGTGGTGTTCCGAGTAGGATCCTGGGAATCCGGAAAGTCTAACCTTGTCTGTGGTATTCCGAGTAGGATTCCGGTAATGAATGACTGTGACTTGCTTCAAACTTGTAACCTGCTGGGCGTTGGTGACAGACGCAAAAGAGGGATTCTATTCCAGTAGGGGAGGGAACCAACCGGTGATTAGCCGTACTGTGACAGAGTGCGTGAGCATTAGTTTTCACTGCGAGGATGGGATGTAGCCATCAACCATGGGTGATGCCTCCAGACTGGTTAGCTGTGCGAGTGACAGCCGCATAGGATATTTCCCCGAGAGGATTGAAAGTAGCCACAGTTGATGGTGAACCCCTATACAAAGCTTGCCATGGAAAGGAGTAAGAAGGATTGAGTAGAAGCAGTAGGAAGGCAGGCGTCCTTGAGCCATACAGCATCTTCATATACTTAACTGAAATTCCTATGCACCAATGAATCTACATAAGTACTCTATCCCTTTTATTATTTCTTATTTTATTATTAATTTTCGAAACCCATAAATCAATATTTAATCTGCCTAACTGAGATTTACAAGGTGACCATAGCTTGCTTCATACCAACAATCTCTGTGGATTCGACCCTTACTAACGTAAGGTTATTACTTGGACGACCCAGTACACTTGTTGGTTAGTTGAACGGAGTTGTGAATTCCAATAAAGAAAATAAACAGTGCCCTAAGAGTAAACATCATCAAAGTATAAAGAACATAAGGATCACAATTTCATCCACCAACTGTCAAGACCAATGGGGTTGACCCTGAGGTCTACAGACTTATGCTATTCCCTTTTGCTGTAAGAGACAGAGCTAGGATCTAGTTGGACTCATAACCTAAAGAAAGCCTGAACTCTTGGGAAAAGCTAGTCAATGCCTTCTTGGCAAAGTTCTTTCTACCTCAAAAATTGAGTAAGCTTAGAGTGGAAGTCCAAACCTTCAGACAGAAGGAAGGTGAATCCCTCTATGAAGCTTGGAAAAGATACAAACAATTGATTAGAAAATGTCCTTCTGACATGCTTTCTGAATGGAGCATCATAGGTATCTTCTATGATGGTCTGTCTGAACTGTCCAAGATGTCATTGGACAGCTCTGCTGGAGAATCTCTTCATCTGAAGAAGACGCCTGCAGAAGCTCAAGAGCTCATTGAAAGGGTTGCAAATAACCAATTCATGTACACTTCTGAAAGGAATCCTGTCAACAATGGGACGAATCAGAAGAAAGAAGTTCTTGAGATTGATACTCTGAATGCCATACTAGCTCAGAACAAAATATTGACTCAGCAAGTCAATATGATTTCTCAAAGTCTGTCTGAAATGCAAGCTACACCAAGCAGTACTAAGGACGCTTCATCTGAAGAAGAAGCTTATGATCCTGAGAACCCTTCAATGGAAGAGGTGAATTACATGGGAGAACCCTATGGAAACACCTATAATCCTTCATGGAGAAATCATCCAAATCTCTCATGGAAGGATCAACAGAGACCTCAACAAGGTTTCAACAACAATAATGGTGGAAGAAACAGGTTTAGCAATGGCAAGCCTTTTCCATCATCTTCTCAGCAACAGACAGAGAATTCTAAGCAGAGCCACTCTGACTTAGCAACCATGGTCTCTGATCTAATCAAAACCACTCAAAGTTTCATTATTGAAACAAGGTCCTCCATTAGGAATTTGGAGGCACAAGTGGGACAGCTGAGCAAGAAAATTACTAAACTCCCTCCTAGTACTCTTCCAAGCAATATAGAAGAGAATCCAAAAGGAGAATGCAAGGCCATTAACATGACCCACATGACCAAACTTGGAGAGGAGGAAGAGGCAGTGATCGCCACTGAGGAAGACCTCAATGGACGTCCACTGGCCTCCAATGAGTTCCCTAATGAGGAACCATGGGAATCTGAGGCTTATAATGAGACCATAGAGATTCCATTGGATTTACTTTTGCCATTCATGAGCTCTGATGAGTATTCTTCCTCTGAAGAGGATGAAGATGTCACTGAAGAGCAAGTTGCTAAATACCTTGGAGCAATCATGAAGCTAAATGACAAGTTATTTGGTAATGAGACTTGGGAGGATGAACCCCCTTTGCTAACCAAAGAACTGGATGACTTGACTAGGCAGAGATTACCTCAAAAGAGATAGGATCCTGGGAAGTTTTAAATAGCTTGTACCATAGGCACCATGACCTTTAAGAAGGCTCTGTGTGACTTAGGGTCAAGTATAAACCTCATGCCTCTCTCTGTAATGGAGAAGCTTGGGATATTTGAGGTGCAAGCTGCAAGAATCTCACTAGAGATGGCAGACAATTCAAGAAAACAAGCTTATGGACTTGTAGAGGATGTTCTGGTAAATATTGAAGACCATTACATCCCTGCTGATTTCATAGTCCTAGAGACTGGGAAGTGCATGGATGAATCCATCATCCTTGGCAGACCCTTCCTAGCCACAGCAAAGGCTGTGATTGATGTTGACTGAGGAGAATTGATCATTCAAGTGAATGAAGAATCTTTTGTGTTTAAGGCTCAAGAATATCCCTATGTAACCATGGAGAGGAAGCATGAAGAGCTTCTCTCAAAACAGAGTCAAACAGAGCCCCCACAGTCAAACTCTAAGTTTGGTGTTGGGAGGCCACAACCAACTTCTAAGTTTGGTGTTGAACCCCCACATTCAAACTCTAAGTTTGGTGTTGGGAGGTTCCAACATTGCTCTGAGTATCTGTGAGGCTCCATGAGAGCCCATTGTCAAACTACTGACATTAAAGAAGCGCTTGTTGGGAGGCAACCCAATATTATATTTATCTATTTTCCTTTGTTATTTTATGTTTTCTATAGGTTGATGATCATGGGAAGTCACAAAATCAATTAAAAAAGCAAAAACAGAAAGAAAACTAGCACACCCTGGAGGAAAACCTTGCTGGCGTTTAAACGCCAGTAAGGGCAGCAATTGGGCGTTTAACGCCCAGTCTGGCACCATTCTGGGTGTTTAACGCCAGAAAGGGGCACCAAACTGGCGTTTAACGCCAGGAATGGGCAAGAAGATGGTGTTAAACGCCAGAAATGGGCACCAGCCTGGCGTTTAACGCCAGGATTGGCAAAAAGAGCATTTTTGCTCGCCACTTGGTGTAGGGATAAATTATCCTTGACACCTCAGGATCTGTGGACCCCACAGGATCCCCACCCACCCCACCACTCTCTCTCTCTTCTTCACCCATTCACCAATCACCTCAACACCTCTTCCCCAAAAACCCCTCACCTATCAAATCCCACCATTCTCTTCACCACTCACATCCATCCTTTATAAAACCCCACCTACCTCACCATTCAAATTCAAACCACTTTCCCTCCCAAACCACCCATAATGGTGGAACCATACACCCCATCTCCACTCCTATATAAACCCATCTTCACCCCCTCATTTTCACACATCATAAACACTACTTCTCCCCCTTGGCCGAAAACACAAAACCCACCTCCATCTCCTCTATTTCTTCTTCTTATACTCTCTTCTTTCTTCTTTTGCTCGAGGACGAGCAAACCTTCTAAGTTTGGTGTGGTAAAAGCATTACTTTTTTTTTCATAACCATTTATGGCACCTAAGGCCTGAGAAACCTCTAGAAAAAGGAAAGGGAAGGCAAAAGCTTCCACCTCCGAGTCATGAGAGATGGAGAGATTCATCTCAAGGGTGCATCAAGACCACTTCTATGAAGTTGTGGCCATGAAGAAGGTGATCCCCGAGGTCCCCTTCAAACTCAAAAAGAGTGAATATCTAGAGATCCGACATGAGATCCAAAGAAGAGGTTGGGAAGTTCTTACCAACCCCATTCAACAAGTCAGAATCTTAATGGTTCAAGAGTTCTATGCCAATGCATGGATCACCAAGAACCATGATCAAAGTGTGAACCCGGACCCAAAGAATTGGCTTACAATGGTTCGGGGGAAATGCGTAGATGTTAGTCCGAAAAATGTAAGGTTGGCATTCAACTTGCCCATGATGCAAGGAGATGAACACCCCTACACTAGAAGGGTCAACTTTGATCAAAGGTTGGACCAAGTTCTCATAGACATTTGTGAAGAGGGCGCTCAATGGAAGAGAGATTCAAGAGGGGAGCCGGTTCAACTGAGAAGGCATGAGCTCAAGCCCGTGGCTAGGGGATGGTTAGAGTTTATCCAACGCTCAATCATTCCCACTAGCAACCGGTCCGAAGTTACTATAGACCGGGCTATCATGATTCATAGCATCATGATTGGAGAGGAAGTAGAAGTTCATGAGGTTATATCCCAAGAACTTTATAAGGTGGCGGACAAGTCCTCTACCTTGGCAATGTTAGCCTTCCCTCATCTCATTTGTCACCTCTGCTATTCAGTTGGAGTTAACATAGAGGGAGACATCCTCATTGATGAGGACAAGCCCATCACTAAGAAAAGGATGGAGCAAACAAGAGATCCCACTCATCATGAAATCCCTGAGATGCCTCAAGGGATGCACTTTCCTCCACAAAACTATTGAGAGCAAATCAACACCTCCCTAGGAGAATTGAGTTCCAACATGGGACAACTAAGGGTGGAGCACCAAGAACATTCCATCCTCTTCCATGAAATTAGAGAAGATCAAAGAATCATGAGAGAGGAGCAACAAAGACAAGGAAGAGACATTTAGGAGCTCAAGCACTCCATAAGATCTTCAAGAGGAAGAACAAGTCGCCATCACTAAGGTGGACCCGTTCTTTAATCTCCTTGTTCTTTATTTTTCTGTTTTTCGAAAATTATGCTTTGTGTTTTATTTATGTTTGTGTCTTATGATCATTAGTGTCTTAGTGTCTATGCCTTAAAGTTATGAATGTCCTATGAATCCATCACCTTTCTTAAATGAAAAATGTTCTTAATTAAAAAAAAAGAGAAGAATTGCATGAATTTTGAATTTTATAACAGATTAATTATTTTGATGTGGTGGCAATACTTTGACTTCTGAATGTATGCTTGAACAGTGCATATGTCTTTTGCATTTGTTGTTCATGAATGTTGGCTCTTGAAAGAATGATGAAAAAAGGAGACATGTTATTGAGGATCTGAAAAATCCCAAAAATGATTCTTGAAGCAAGAAAAAGCAATGAATACAAAAAAAAAAACGAAAAAAAGAAAGGAAAAAAAGAAAAAAAAAGAAAAAAATAAAGTCGTGATCTAAGGCAAAAAGAGTGTGCTTAAGAACCCTGGACACCTCTAATTGGGGACTCTAGCAAAGCTGAGTCACAATCTGAAAAGGTTCACCCAGTTATGTGTCTGTGGCATGTATGTATCCGGTGGTAATACTGGAAGACAGAGTGCTTTGGGCCACGGCCAAGACTCATAAAGTAGCTGTGTTCAAGAATCATCATACTTAACTAGGAGAATCAATAACACTATCTGGATTCTGGGTTCCTACAGAAGCCAATCATTCTGAATTTCAAAGGATAGAGTGAGATGCCAAAACTGTTCAGAGGCAAAAAGCTAAAAGCCCCGCTCATCTAATTAATACTGATCTTCATAGAAGTTTTTGGAATTCATTGCATATTCTCTTCTTTTTATCTTATTTGATTTTCAGTTGCTTGGGGACAAGCAACAATTTAAGTTTGGTGTTGTGATGAGCGGATAATTTATACGCTTTTTGGCATTGTTTTTAGTATGTTTTTAGTATGTTTTAGTTAGTTTTTATTATATTTTTATTAGTTTTTAGTTAAAATTCACTTTTCTGGACTTTACTATGAGTTTGTGTATTTTTTTGTGATTTCAGGTATTTTCTGGCTGAAATTGAGGGACTTGAGCAAAAATCTGATTCAGAGGCTGAAAAGGACTGCAGATGCTGTTGGATTCTGACCTCCCTGCATTCGAAGTAGATTTTCTAGAGCTACATAAGCCCAATTGGTGCTTTCTCAATTGCGTTGGAAATTAGACATCCTGGGCTTTCCAGCAATATATAATAGTCCATACTTTGTCCGAGATTTGATGGCCCAAACAGGCGTTCCAAGTCAGCTCAAGAATTCTGGCGTTTAACGCCAGAACTGGCACAAGAATGGGAGTTAAACGCCCAAACTGGCACAAAAGCTGGCGTTTAACTCCAGGAAAAGTCTCTACACATGAAAGCTTCAATGCTCAGCCCAAGCACACACCAAGTGGGCCCGGAAGTGGATTTTTATGTCATTTACTCATCTTTGTAAACCCTAAGCTACTAGTTTTCTACAAATAGGACATTTTGCTATTGTATTTTCATCTTAGTTCTTCTGGTTCCCTCTCTGAGGCCGAAGCCAATGATCACCATTATCACTTATGTATTTTCAACAGTGGAGTTTCTAGACACCATAGATTAAGGTGTGGAGCTTTGCTGTACCTCGAGTATTAATGCAATTACTATTGTTCTTCTATTCAATTCAGCTTATTCTTGTTCTAAGATATCACTTGTTCCTCAACTTGATGAATGTGATGATCCGTGACACTCATCATCATTCTCCCTATGAATGTGTGCCTGACAACCACCTCCGTTTTACCTTAGATTGAGTGGATATCTCTTGGATCCCTTAATCGGAATCTTCGTGGTATAAGCTAGAATTGATGGCGATATTCAAGAGAATCCGGAAGGTCTAAACCTTGTCTGTGTTATTCTGAGTAGGATTCAAGGATTGAATGACTGTGACGAGCTTCAAACTCGCGATTGTGGGGCGTTGGTGACAGACGTAAAAGAATCACCGGATTCTAATCTGACATGATCGAGAACCGACAGCTGAATAGCCGTGCTGTGACAGAGCGCATTGAACATTTTCACTGAGAGGACAGGACTGTAGCCATTGACAACGGTGATGCCCAACATACAGCTTGCCATGGAAAGGAATAAGAAGGATTGGATGAAGACAGTAGGAAAGCAGAGAGACGGAAGGGACAGAGCATCTCCATACGCTTATCTGAAATTCTCACCAATGAATTACATAAGTCTCTCTATCCTTATTTTATGTTTTATTCATAAATCATCCATAACCATTTGAATCCGCCTGACTGAGATTTACAAGATGACCATAGCTTGCTTCATACCAACAATCTCCGTGGGATCGACCCTTACTCGCGTAAGGTTTATTACTTGGACGACCCAGTGCACTTGCTGGTTAGTTGTGCGAAGTTGTGATAAAAAGTTGAGATTGCAATTGAGCATACCATGTTGATGGCGCCATTGATGATCACAATTTCGTGCACCAACGTGTGACATGCGCGATCTGTAGAATTAATAGAAAATGCTTGGGGCGATTTCGGGCCGTGTTTTGACCCAGTTTTCGGCCCAGAAAGCACATATTAGAGGCTACAGAGTGGGGAAATCAATCATTCACTTCACAACATTCATTATTCACTTTTCATAATTTAGATGTAGTTTTTAGAGAAGGAGGTTCTCTCCTCTCTCTTAGGTTTTAGGATTAGGATTTCTCTTCTACTTTTAATTCTTCAAGTACTTAAGTTTATTGATTTTTCCTTGTTGATTATTTGATGTTGCTACTTGGTTTATGAATTCTCATGTTTAATTTTATTTCTCTATTTAATGCAAATTGAGGTATTTCATATTTATGATCTTAATTTAGCTTTTTACATTCTTAGCTTGTGTTAAGTAATTGGAGACACTTGAGTTATAAAACTCTTTGTTGATTGAAAATTGGAATTCTTTGCTGATTGATTTGAATTTCCCTAACTCTAGTCTTTTCTTAGGAATTGACTAGGACCTGAGGAATCAAATTGATTTATCCACTTAACATACCTTCATAGTTAGAGGTTGACCAAGTGGGAGCACTAACCTGACGTATTACTTGGACGGTCCGGTGTACTTGCCAGTTCAATTGTGCGGAGTTCAATTTCGCGCACCACCAAGAAAATAAAGAAGGTTTTAGTGAAAGGTCTTCCTAAAATCAAATTTGAAAAAGGCATCACTTATGATGCTTGCCATATAGGAAAGCAAACAAAAAGTTCTTTTAAATCAAAGAAAGATATTTCAACTAAAAGATCTCTTGAATTGCTACATATTGATCTTTTTGGTCCAACTAGAACTCAAAGTCTAGGCGTTAAATACTATGGTTTAGTAATTGTGGATAATTATACACGATATAGTTTGGTTCTTTTTGTTGCTCATAAAAATGATATTGTTCGGCTTTTGAGGTGTTTAGAAAAAAGTTCAAAATGAAAAGAATTTGAAGATTACTTCTATTAGAAATGATCACGAAAAGAAATTTAAAAATCATGAATTTGAAATCTTTCGTGATGAACTAGAGATTTCATATAACTTCTCTTGTCCAAGAACACTCCAACAAAAGAGTGTTGTTGAACAAAGAAATAGAAGTCTTCAAAAAACGGCTAGAGCCATGTTATGTGAAAGCAATATTTCGAAGTTTCTTTGCGCCAAAGTGATCAACACGGCTTGTTACATTTTAAACAAAACAATTATTAGAAAGTTTTTGAAGAAAACACCTTATGAGTTGCGGAAAGGAACTCATCTTTCATACAAATATTTTGTTGTCACAAGTAACAAACTCCTATAAAAATAAACTAAAGTATTCAAACCTCAGGTCATCTCTCAAAGGAATTGTAAGGTAGTGTTCTTGTTATTGGTTATGGACATGTATATTTTGGGGTTTTGGATGAAAAACAAGAAAAGTAAATTGTAATGAAAATCAAATGATAAAAAGGTCTTGGCAAGGTTTGGTGGTCAATGATCTCTATCCTTATCACTAACCACAACATGATAATTGCAAGGATCAATCCCATTAAATCATCCTCTAACAGGTAAAGGAAAGTCAAATGAGCTATATCAATCCACGTCCATAAGTCCTAGCTATTCACTAATTGAATTAATGAAGGCTAGAGTCAATAGTTACCAACTATCAATCACTTGGACATTAGCAACTCAAGAATTCCTAAGTTACCTTTCCAAGCTAAGCACACAAAATTCTACTCTAATATCCTCCCAAGCATTTTGTCAAAAACTTGGAAGGCATAAAAGGAAAGCATAGTAAATTGACAACAAGAATAAAATCTAATCTAACAACAACTAATTGCAAAGAATCAACAACAACAATCAAAGAAATCACAACTAACATGAATTACCTCAAATTGCATTAAAGGAAAATAGAAGAAGGAGCAAGAGTGTATCAACAACAAAGTAAGGAATTATAAGAATTAAATGCTAAACTAGAGAGAGGAAAAATAGAAGAACAAGAATTTGTAAAGAAAGAGTAGATCAAAGCATGAATTAAAACCTAGATCTAAGAGAGGAATTAAACCTAATCCTAATCCTAATCCTAGAGAGAAGAGAGAGCTTCTCTCTCTAGAAACTACCTCTAAAATTAGATCTAAAGTGTATGAATGAATCCTAATGATCCAAGTTGTGAATGATTAATGCCTTCCCATTCAATCCTTAGTCCTTTTTAAACTTTTCCCGCCAAAATTCAGCTCCAAACTGGGCCAGGGGCACTTCAGAATTTGCCAGGCACGATTTCACTAAAAGAGGTCGCGTGCGGACATCGACGCGTATGCCTACAGCACGCGTGCGCGTCCCTGGAGATTTTACGATCCACGCGTGCGCGTCTGTTACACGTGCGCGTGGATGAGTGCATCCCAAATCTTTGGCTTTCCATGATTTCTCGACTTCGCATGCTTTTTTCTTCACTCCTTTGATCTATTCCTAGCCTTTTCAACCTGAAATCACTTAACAAACAAATCAAGGCATCTAGTGGAATCAAAGATGAATTAAAACTAGTAAATTAAAGGCCTAAAAATCATGTTTTCACACTTAAGCACAAATTAAGGGAGAATCAAGCTCAGAATAATTGGCATCTTTAGGAAATTAGAATCCAGATGATATTATTGACTCTCATAGTTTAATTCTTTTTTATTCTTGAACCCAACTTCTTTTGAGTCTTGGCTGTGACCCTAAGTGCTTTGTTTTCCAGTATTACCACCAGATACATAAACGCCATAGATACTTAACTGGGTGAACCCTTTAGGATTGTGATTCAGCTTTGCTAGAATCCCTAGCCAGTGGTGTCCAGAGTTCTTAAGCACACTATTTTGCTTTGGATCACGACTTTAACTGCTCAGTCTCAAGTTTTTCACTTGATACCTTCACACCAGAAGCATATAGTTAGGGAGGCAGCTCATTTGAACTGTTTGGGCCAAGATTTTGTTTCTTTTAGGCCCTCCTAACCATTGATGCTCAAAGCCTTAGATCATTTCTCTTACTTTTTGGTTTAAAGAGCTATTGGCTTTTTCTTTTTCTTTTCTCTCTCTCTTTTTTTCGCATGTTTCTTTATGTTTATCATTCTTTTTGCTGCGTTTTCTTGCTTTAAGAATCAATTTTTGGATTTTTCAAATTAACAATAATACTTTTCCTTTTCATCATTCTTTCAAGAGCCAACATTTCTAAATCCAACATCAAATATGCACTGTTCATTCATGCATTCGGAAAGTAAAAGCAATGCCACCACATCAAGATAATTGAACTATTCTTATGATATAATTCGAAATTCAAGTATTCCCTTATTCTTTTTCAAATAAAATTTTCTTTCAAGCAAGGTGAGAGATATATGGAATATTTTATAGCTTTAAGACATAAATAAAGATGACCATGTATAAGAAACAGACATTAAAACAAAATACATGGAAAACATAAAAAGGTGGCATAGGTAAGGGGATTAAGAGAACGGGGCCACCTTAGTGACGGCGGCTACTACTCCCTCTAGAGAATCCAATAGAGCACTTGATCTCTTCCATGTCACCCCTCTGTCTTTGTTGTTCCGCCCTAATAACTCTTTGATCTTCTCTTATATCATAGAGGATGGCAGAATGCTCTTGATGTCCCATCCTCAGCTGATCCATGTGAGAGCTTAATTCTCCTAGAGAAGTATTCAATTGATCCCAATATCCTTGGGGAGAAAAATGCATCCCTTGAGGTATCTCAGGGATTTCTTGCTGAGGAAGCTACACAGGATTTTGCTATGGCTCATGTGCAGATTTTCTAACATGCTCCATCCTTCTTTTCATGATGGGCTTGTCCTTATCAATAGAGATGTCTCTTTCTATGACAATTCCATCTGAATTGCATAAGTAACATACGAGGTGAAGGAATCGGAGGCAAGTGCCTTTCCCTTCCTCTTCCTTGAGGTTTCACCAGTCTTTGGTGCCATACTTAGGAGCGGTAGAAGTCAAAAGCAAAGCTTTTGTAACACCAAACTTAAGAGTTTTGCTAGTCCTCGAGCAAATATGAACAATGGGGAAGAAGAGAGTAGAAGAAGAAAGAGGTAGAGATAGAGGGATGGAAGGGAAAGGGGTGAATGATAGGTGGGGTAGGTGTAGAATCTGTGGGACCTATTAATCCTGAGAGGCTAGGGAATTCGAATTCCTTGTCCCCTTGTGGGTGTTGAACGCCCAGTCTCTGCTTCTTGGCTAGCGTTCAACGCCAGCTTCCTGCTCCATATAGGGCGTTGAACACCCTTGAGGATCTCCCTTCCTGGCGTTCAACTCCAGGTCTTTGCTCCCTAGCTGGCATTCAACACCAACTTCCTGCTCCATATAGGGTGTTGAACGCCTTTGAGGGTCTCCTTTCCTGGCGTTCAATGCCAGGTCTTTACTCCTGGCTGGCATTTAACGCCAGCTTCTAGCTCTATTGTGGGCGTTGAACGCCCTCTAGGGACTCCTCCCTGGGTGAATGATAGGTGGGGTAGGTGTAGAATCTGTGGGACCCACTGATCCTGAGAGGCTAGGAAATTTGAATTCCTTGTCCCCTTGTGGGCGTTGAACGCCCAGTCTCTGCTCCTTGGCTAGCGTTCAACGCCAGCTTCCTGCTCCATATAGGGCGTTGAACGCCCTTGAGGATCTCCTTTCCTGGCGTTCAACTCCAGGTCTTTGCTACCTGGCTGGCGTTCAACACCAACTTTCTGCTCTACATAGGGCGTTGAACGCCTTTGAGGGTCTCCTTTCCTGGCGTTCAACGCTAGGTCTTTACTCCTGGCTGGCATTTAACGCCAGCTTCTAGCTCTATTGTGGGCGTTAAACGCCCTTTAGGGACTCCTCCCTTGGCATTCTATGCCAGCTTTCTCACCCATTGGGGGTGTTAAACGCCCCCTTGCCTTCTTGTCTAACGTTCAATGCCAGCAAGGGGTTTACTCTAGGGTGTTCTATTTCCATCTCTGAACGTCTCTGTCTCTATTCTATCTACTGCACATAATCACAAACATTAAAAAGCAAGGGAAAAGTAAAGGAATTAAACTAAAATGAACTCAAATGAAAATAAACAAAAGAAAAACAAAATTACTCTACTCATGGTTGGGTTGCCTCCCAACAAGTGCTTCTTTACCATCATTAGCTTGACGGACAGCTCCTTTCATAGAGGAAGGTAGTCATAGAGGATTAAATTCTTACTCCTTACTAGGAGCGTCCTTCCTATGCTCTCATGGATTGGCTTAATACGCACAAGAGATAGGATCTTGTTCACTGCATGAGGCAGGGTTGGGCTTGCAGCAATATGTTGGTGTCCCTTTTTGCCATTTCCCTCTTCCATGGTGAATACTATGATGAGATAAGTAAATACTACCATCTTCCATGGTAAGAAACCTTCAGTAGGGATCTTTTTGGTCCTCCATCCCCTAGGCATTATTCTCTTAGGACCCTCTTCCTTGGTTGATAGTGCACACCCGACACCAAACTTATATTTGGTGGTGGGGGGTTAATTGGTTTCATCCAAGGGAGGAGGCTTGAATGCTGAATCCTTTATGAAAGTGCCTCCCTTGTTAGGGGATAATGGAGGGTTAAGAACCTCAAACATCATCTAGTCCTCATGCAACCTCAATGCCTTCTCTCCTTGCTCAACATCTATCAGGGCTTTTTAAGTGGCCAAGAGTGAGGTTCCGAGAATGATGGAGTCATTCGCGTCCTCTCCCATGTCAAAGCCTGCAAGGAAGAAGAGCTCTCCAACCTTTACCAGTATGTTCTCCACTGGCTCGTGTGCTTGCCTCAAAGACTGGTCATTCATTTGTAGCGTAATCTTTGTTACATGTGCCTCTTAGATTCCCAGCTTCTTCATCACAGATGAAGGTATCAGATTCAAACTTAAGCCAAGATCATACATGGCCTTGTCAAAAGTGATATATCTAATAGGACATAGGAGCTGAAAGCTCCCTATGTCTGGCATCTTCTGTGGTAGTTCATTCTGGACTAAAGCACTACACTCTTTGGTCAATACCACAGTCTCATCTCCCCTTAGGTCCTTCGTTTCAAAAAGAATGCCTTTTAGACAGGCCTAACAAGGGGTCTTCTTTTCCAATACCTCTGCAAAAGAGATATTGACTTGCAGCTTCTTGAGTGCTGCTAGGAAATGAGCTAGTTGCTCATCTTCTGGTTCTGTTTGCACGCCTATGAAAGGTTGCTCTTGTGGTTCTTTCACCTTTGCAAGGGCATGCTCTGTGGGAGTCACAGGCTCCTTTTGCACACCCAGAGAAGAATCAACTTGAGGTTCCTTCTCCTATGTAGGGGCGTACTTACTAGCATTCTCAGGATCCTTCTGGTCCCTGACTACCTTAAGTCCCTCAGTAGCAGACTTCAGAGGTTTGGCCTCCTTGGTGAAGACTACTGTTCCACCTTCTTTATGGTCTCATTCCCAGAGAGCATCAGGCTTTCTGTGAAGTCCCTATAGGGATGCACCTCCTCAAACAACTCAGTAAGAGAAATTTTAACCTACCCAGGTGTCTACTGGTCATGGGTGTAAGTGTCTCCTTGAGGGTAGTTACCACTCATATCACTAGGAGCATTATAAATCTCAGCAGGGGGTGCGGCTACAATCTCCGTATATAGAACTTCTGTCCTAACTAGGGTCTCTTCACAGGAGTATAAGTGCTGGTTATTGGTAGCTATCTCAATAAGCTTATCTCAATAAGCTTAAAAAGTACCTCATTGAAGCAACAAGATAATCCGGTAGTTTGTCAAACTCAAACAATCCCCAGCAATGGCGCCAAAAACCTGGTGCACGAAACTGGCTCCAAAATATTTGCACAGATAGACCGGCAAGTGCACCGGGTCGTCCAAGTAATACCTCAGGTGAGTGAGGGTTGATCCCACAGAGATTGTTGGTTTGAACAAGCAATGGATATCATGTAGATCTTAGTCAGGCAGATAGAAAATATAGTTATCACGAGAAAACGCATAAACAGATAAATAAATAAAATGTTACTAGATAGGTGTCAAATCAATGGTATGAAACCGGTTGAGTCTTCGAAGATGCTTCTTCCTTCTAGATCAACATTTCTCACCATCTACTCCAACTTCTGATGATTCATTCCATGGCAGGTTGTAAATGATTAACGTCAGGTCAGCAGTCATTAATCTCCTCTGCTTTAGATCAAACGCCGGCTTAGTCGTCATCCAATCTGAATGGGGGTGAAGCTCCTGCAGTCCATTCCCTTGGTAATCCTACTCAAAGTGCCACTAATAAACCATTATTTTATGATTTATATTGTGTTTAATTGAGTGGTTTTATCAAGTCTTCACCCACTTATTCATATGATTTGCATGTATTTATAATTTCTTCCTAAAAATGTTCTATGATTGAAAACTTGCTTCCTAAAGATCTTTTAATTGTATATTTTTATTCTACCTTATACCATTCGATGCCGTTATCTGTGTGTTAAGTGTTTCAGGCTTCATAGGGCAGGAATGACTTAGAGAATGGAGAGGAAGCTTGCAAAGATGGAAGGAACACAAGAAATTGAGGAGATGACCAGCGAGAAGTGACGTGGGCGCATGGCTCACGTGACCGCGCGAAATAGAGGAAATCGCAGTGACGCTCTCGTGTGCCTGACGCGAACGTGTGGATTGGAAGCTGCACGAGTGACGCAAATGCGTGGATGACGCGCACGCGTGGCACGGAAAACGCTGGATGACGCGAACGCGTGGACAACGCGATCGCGTGACGTGCGCGATCTGCAGAATTTGCAGAAACCGCTGGCATGGATTCTGGGCCGCATTTTAACCCAGCCTTCAGCCCAGAAATGCAGATTAGAGCGAGGGAACATGCAGAGACTAAGGACAATTTTCTCATTCCGCATAATTTCGAGTTTTAGTTTTTTTATCTAGAGAGAGAATTCTACCTCTTCCTCTAGGTCTTTCTCCACATTCATAGTTTTAGGATTTGAAGATTTTGCTTTGGTTATTGAGAAGAGTCTACCTCCGGAACTGGTCATTCTAGTTTGTTTACTTACTTTTTACTTACTCTTTCATATCTTTAATTTGTCCACAGTTACAATTGGATTATTTTTAGAGTTCATTAATACAAGACTATTTTTCTTTTTAATTGATTTTTTTGATTATTGTTTATCATGTCTCTTTTTATTTCCCCTTTTAATTTTGTGAAGTTTACATTTATGATAATGGAGTAGTTTCCTAACTTGATTGGGAGTTGATTAAAAGGAGAACCTTGAGTTGGAATACTCAAGAGTTCAATTGTAATTGGTTCGTTGTTGGTTGGCTTGTTAGTCACTAACTCTAATCCTTCCCAAGGGAGAGGATTAGGACTTGTGAATAGAAGTTGACTTTTAACTTGACTTTCCTTCATTCGTTGAGGGTTAACTAAGTAGAAACAACTACTAATTATTAATTGATCTTGAGAAAATTCCAACAAGGATAGAACTTCCGATTAATCTTCTCTCGGTCAAGATTTTTATTTAAATTACATAAATTCTCTGATTCAATTTCCTGTTTATCAAACTCAAAACCATTTTGGAAAACTTCTGATTAATAAAATAGCACGTCTTTCTGCAACTCGTTGGGAGACGACCTGGGACTCATACTCCCAGTATTTTAATTCTAATTTTGTGACAACTCTTTTCTAAATTGACAAGTGGATTTTTGCTAGTTAAGAGCTGTACTTGCAATGCCATTTTTCTTAATAATTCTTAATTTTCTAATTTCCGCCACGTCAATTTTTGGCGCCGTTGCCAGGGAGTTACAATATAGTGCTAATTTATTGATTGAAATTTATTTATTTGCATTTTTCTTTTTATTTTTCTACTATGAGCTGCATGTTTCTTTCATTGACTGACGCGTTCACTTCCTGATCCAAGCTTGCCAGTATTTGATCCTGAGATTGAAAGAACTATTTCACGTATAAGGCAAGCTCGGCGTCGGTTAGTCCTCTCCGAGGATGAATCTGAAACGTCATTAAAGGAAGAAACAAGCTCCCTTTCTACTGATTCGGTTGATTTACGTGCAGGTGACATGGCAGCACCTAGGAGAGTTACTATCCAGGAAGCTGGAGCCCCTGATTTTACACTACAACCGTATCAAGTGCATCACCCAGCGGTGGCTGCAGATTTTGAACTAAAGACTGCACTACTCAACTTGATGCCTAAGTTTCATGGCTTACCTGCTCAAGAGCCTATCAAGCACCTTAGGGATTTCCTGGCAGCCTGTTCTACTGTCAGGCGTGATGGTACAGATGAAACTTCTATTCTGTTAAAAGCCTTCCCATTCTCTCTTGAGGGAAAGGCGAGAGAGTGGTACTACGCCTGGTGGACGAAATTGTGATCCATGTTCTTTTGTTTTTGTATGAAATCCTTATTATGGCATCGGTTGTTTTCACAACTCCGTTCAACTAACCAGCAAGTGTACTGGGTCGTCCAAGTAATACCTTACGTGAGTAAGGGTCGATCCCACAGAGATTGTTGGTATGAAGCAAGCTATGGTCATCTTGTAAGTCTCAGTTAGGCAGATTAAATTGGTTTATAGATTTTCGAATAATAATAATAAAAAGAAAATAAAAGGGATAGAAATACTTATGTAAATTAATAGTGGGAATTTCAGATAAGTGTATGGAGATGCTGTGCTCCTCTTGAATCTCTACTTTCTCATTGCTTTCATCCAATCCTTCTTACTCCTTTCCATGGCAAGCTGTATGTAGGGCATCACCGTTGTCAATGGCTACATCCCATTCTCTCAGTGAAAATGGTCCTATGCTCTGTCACGGCACGGCTAATCATCTGTCGGTTCTCAATCAGGTTGGAATAGAATCCCTTGATTCTTTTGCGTTTGTCATCACGCCCAGCCTTCAGGAGTTTGAAGCTCGTCACAGTCATTCAATCCCAGAATCCTACTCGGAATACCATAGACAAGGTTTAGACTTTCCGGATCCTCATGAATGCCGCCATCTATCTAACTTATACCACGAAGATTCTGTTGGAGAATCTAAGAGATATGTGCCCGGCCTAAAGTAGAACGGAAGTGGTTGTCAATCACGCGCGTTCATAGGTGAGAATGATGATGAGTGTCACGGATCATCACATTCATCAAAGTTAAGTGTAACGTATATCTTGGAATAAGAATAAAAGAGAATTGAATAGAAAGTAATAGTAATTGTATTAAAACTTGAGGTACAGTAGAGCTCCACACCCTTAATCTATGGTGTGCAGAAACTCCACCGTTGAAAATACATAAGTAAAAGGTTCAGGCATGGCCGAATGGCCAGCCCCCATGGTCTAAGAACTATGCGTTCAAAGATGCTCTTTAGATCTAAAGTGATCAAAAAAGTATCAAATACATCAGTCAAATGTTCTATTTATAATAAACTAGCTCCTAGGGTTTACATGAGTAAGTAATTGATGCATAAATTCACTTCCGGGGCCCACTTGGTGTATGTTTGGGCTGAGCTTGATCAATCCACGAGCTGAGGCTTCTCTTGGAGTTGAACTCCGAGTTATGACGTGTTTTGGGCGTTCCACTCCGGATCATGACGTTTTTCTGGCGTTTAACTCCAGACAGCAGCATGTACTTGGCGTTCAACGCCAAGTTACGTCGTCCATTTCCGAATGAAGTATGGACTATTATATATTGCTGGAAAGCCCTGGATGTCTACTTTCCAACGCCGTTGAGAGCGCGCCAATTGGAGTTCTGTAGCTCCAGAAAATCCATTTCGAGTGCAGGGAGGTCAGAATCCAACAGCATCAGCAGTCCTTTTGTCAGCCTTTTTCAGAGTTTTGCTCAAATCCCTCAATTTCAGTCAGAATTTATCTGAAATCACAGAAAAACACACAAACTCATAGTAAAGTCCAGAAATGTGAATTTAACGTAAAAACTAATGAAAACATCCCTAAAAGTAGCTTGAACTTGCTAAAAACTACCTAAAAACAATGCCAAAAAGCGTATAAATTATCCGCTCATCACAACACCAAACTTAAATTGTTGCTTGTCCCCAAGCAACTGAAAATCAATTAGGATAAAAAGAAGAGAATATACTATAAATTCCAGAATATCAATGAATATTAATTCTAATTAGATGAGCGGGACTTGTAGCTTTTTGCTTCTGAACAGTTTTGGCATCTCACTTTTTCCTTTGAAGTTTAGAATGATTGGCTTCTCTAGGAACTTAGAATTTCGGATGGTGTTATTGATTCTCCTAGTTAAGTATGTTGATTCTTGAACACAGCTTCTTATGAGTCTTGGCTGTGGCCCTAAGCGCTTTGTTTTCCAGTATTACCACCGGATACATAAATGCCACAGACACATAACTGGGTGAACCTTTTCAGATTGTGACTCAGCTTTGCTAGAGTCCCCAGTTAGAGGTGTCCAGAGCTCTTAAGCACACTCTTTTGCTTTGGATCACGACTTTAACCACTCAGTCTCAAGCTTTTTCACTTGGACCTTCATGACACAAGCACATGGTTAGGGACAGCTTGATTTAACCGCTTAGGCCTGGATTTTATTTCCTTGGGCCCTCCTATCCATTGATGCTCAAAGCCTTGGATCCTTTTTACCCTTTCCTTTTGGTTTTAAGGGCTACTGGCTTTTTCTGCTTGCTTTTTCTTTTTCTTTCTATTTTTTTTCGCCAATTTTTTTTTTCGCCATTCACTGCTTTTTCTTGCTTCAAGAATCAATTTCATGATTTTTCAGATCATCAATAACATTTCTCTTTGTTCATCATTCTTTCAAGAGCCAACAGTTTTAACATTCATAAACAACAAGTTCAAAAGACATATGCACTGTTCAAGCATTCATTCAGAAAACAAAAGTATTACCACCACATCAATATAATTAAACTAAATTCAAGAGCTATTTTTGAAATTTATGTACTTCTTGTTCTTTTGAATTAAAACATTTTTCTTTTAAGAAAGGTGAAGGATTAATGGATTTTATTCATAGCTTTAAGGCATGGTTACATACTAATGATCATGAAATAAAGACACAAAACATAGATAAACACAATATTAAAAACCGAAAATAGAAAGAAATAAAGAACAAGGAATGAATCCACCTTTAGTGGTGTTCCGAGGGTAACCTGAAACTGTAGGTCGATCTCGGATGAGATCTTCTGTGCTGGTCGGAGCTGTTGTGTCCGACTTGTTGATGGTGGTCGGAGCCGCCGCGTCCGACTTGTAGATGGTGGCCAGAGCTGCCGCGTCCGACTTGTTGGACTGGTTGCACTGCTGATCCTTCGTCACCGGAGGGTGGGGGGTACCTGCAAGAGACTCCGATGCTTAAGTTAGCATGGGTATTAAACAGGTTTTATGTAGAATCAGAGTATGAGTTATACCTGGGTGCTCCAGTGTATTTATAATGGTGAGATGTGGCCTCCTGTGGATAAGATAAGTTTAGTTATCTTATCTTATCTTTATCTTATCTTTAAGTGAGGTCATCATATCTTCAAGGGAACCGCCTTTATCTTTCTGGGCTTTAGCTGCCTTTAGATTGGGCTGTGTTCCTTTGTTTTGGGCCTGCTTTGGGCTCCTTTGGCGAGTTGGCCGAGCTCTTTGAGAAGAGGTCGGGCATTTAGCCGAGCTCTTTGGGAAGAGGTCGGGCATTTAGCCGAGCTCTTTGAGAAGAGGTCGGGCATTTAGCCGAGCTCTTTGGGAAGAGGTCGGGCATTTAGCCGAGCTCTTTGAGAAGAGGTCGGGCATTTAGCCGAGCTCTTTGAGAAGAGGTCGGGCATTTAGCCGAGCTCTTTGGGAAGAGGTCGGACAGGTTGACCCAGGGTATGAACAGTGCCCCTGCTTGAGTTCGATCTTTCCATGAGATCATGCTTTTCAGAGCTTCGATCTCTTTGGAAGTCGTGCTCGAGCATCTGTCTGGCTTGTTTCTTCATTGCTTTGCAATCTTTTGCAGATTTTCTAGAGGTTTGGTACTTCACAGTCCGTCCTCTTTTGAGTAGTAGTGTGGGTTCTCTACCCTTGCCTTCTGGATCACGCCTTGCTTTTGTGTTGACAACCCTCTGCTTTGGTGAAGTTATCCTTGCGGCTTGATATCCGGACTCTTAGTGACTTGTCTGATGACTTTTTAGTGTTCTTTGTATAGAACCTTTTTAGTCTCGGATGACGTACGTAGCCCTGTTTGAGATTGTGCCTTCTTTGAGTGGAGTTGTATCCCTTTTAGCTAAGCACTTTTGAGCCTTAAGGTTTTTTCTTAACCTTTTGGCTTTGTTCTTTTTTTTGAGATTGTACTTGCGCCTCTTCTTAGCTGACGTTGACCTGTACGACTTTGCCCCTGCTTGAGTTCGATCCTTCCGTGAGATCGTGCTCTCTTTGGGGGAAGTCGTACTCAAGCATCCTGACTTTGGTCGATCTTGAGTAGTTTTATCTTGTGCGAGTTTGGCATTGCCTTTTTTAGTTTGTTGAGAGGTCTTTTCAGCCTTCTTCCGACTTGTTTGTCTTCACTGTTCGGGCTTTTTAGTCATAATCCAACAACTTTTTAGGTATAGTTCCTGATGGGAAACCTTTTATAGTCTGTTTGGATGACTTTTTAGCGCCGTTTTGATTTGTGCTTTTGCCTTTTAAGTAGTGTCTTTTTTCAAGACTTCGTACCTTTTAGCAAAGCATTCCTGGCATTCCTCTGGCCGTTGCGAGATGTCTTTGTCCCCTTTGTGGATCTTTGTAGAGTGTCGGTATTTTGTTGTCCGACCTCTTTTGATCGCTGCCGGTTTTGTCCACTTTCTGCTTGGTTGAGGTGGTCCTTGGGGCTAACTTGTCCGACGACTTTTTAGTGTTCTTTGGTAGAACCTTTTTAGTTGGTCTGAACAATTTTGATAGCCTTGTCATGGAGCCGTGGCTTTTTGGGCAAAGCTATTTCCCTTTTAGCGCACGCTTTTCGTTGGTCCAATTTCTCGTGTCGACGAGCTGTAACTTTCGTTGGTCCGACTTCTTGTCGGTCCAAGCTGTGGTTTTCGTTGGTCCGACTTCTTCTTGTCGGTCCAAGCTGTAGCTTTGGGCCGACTTCTTCATGTCGGTCGCTTCTAAGTTATTTCTAGTAATCCTCTTTATTGGACCTCTGTCAGGTCTCTTTCAGGGATTACTTTTTATAACTTTTTGTTTATGGGACGACTTCTTTACGTCAGTCCCTTCTCCAAGTTATTTTTGTAATCCTCTTTCTTGGACCTTTGTCAGATCTCTTTCAGGGATTACTTTTATAACTTGTCCGTTGTAGGAGACCGACTTCTTTATGTCGATCTCTTCTAAGTTATTTTGTAACCCTCTTTCTTGGACCTTTGTCAGGTCTCTTTCAGGGATTACTTCTATAACTTTATTATTGTAGGAGACTGGTGGACGAAATTGTGATCACTTGTTATTTGTTTATAAAGGATGTATACTCTTATGGCACTGTTTAATTTCTTCACAACTCCGTTCAACTAACCAGCAAGTGTACTGGGTCGTCCAAGTAATAACCTTACGTGAGTAAGGGTCGAATCCACAGAGATTGTTGGTATGAAGCAAGCTATGGTCACCTTGCAAATCTCAGTTAGGGAGATTAAAGAGTAATTGTGATTATCATTAAATAGAAAGGAATAATAAAAGGGATAGAAGTACTTATGTAGATTCATTGGTAGGAATTTCAGATAAGCGGAATGGAGGTGCTGTAGAGCTCTAGGACGCCTGCTCTCCTATTCCTTCTACCCAATCCTTCTTACTCCTCTCCATGGCAAGCTTTGTATAGGGGTTCACTATCAACTGTGGCTACTTTCATTCCTCTCGGGGAAATAACCTGCACGGCTGTCACTCGCACAGCTAACCAGTCTGGAGGCATCACCCATGGTTGATAGCTACATCCCATCCTCGCAGTGAAAGCTATGCACGCACTCTGTCACAGTACGGCCAATCACCGGTTGGTTCCCGCTCCTACTGGAATAGAATCCCTCTTTTGCGTTTGTCACTAACGCCCAGCAGGTTAAAGTTTGAAGCACGTCACAGTCATTCATGAACGGAATCCTACTCGGAATACCACAGACAAGGTGAGACTTTCCGGATTCCCAGGATCCTACTCGGAACACCACAGACAAGGTTGGACTTTCCGGATCCAGATAAATGCCGCCATCCATCTAACTTATACCACGAAGATTCTGTTGGGGAATCTAAGAGATATACATTCAAGCCTTGTTACACGCAGAACGGAAGTGGTTGTCAATCACGCGCGTTCATAAGTGAGAATGATGATGAGAGTTATTAGCTCATCACATTCATCATGTTCTTGAGTACGAATGAATATCTTGGAATAAGAATAAGATAGAGAATTGAATAAAGGAAAATAGAACTTCATTAATCTTTGAGGTACAGCAGAGCTCCACACCCTTAATCTATGGTGTGCAAAAACTCCACCGTTGAAAATACATAAGTAAAAGAAGGTTCAGGCATGGCCGAATGGCCAGCCCCCTAAACGTGATCAATGATCTCCTAAGATGAAGAATAAAATAAAACTGAGATCAAAAGATGATTGTTACATTAGTAAATCATCCTATTTATAATAAACTAGCTCCTAGGGTTTACATGAGTAAGTAATTGATGCATAAATCCACTTCCGGGGCCCACTTGGTGTGTGCTTGGGCTGAGCTTGATTTATCCACGAGCAGAGGCTCCTCTTGGAGTTGAATTTCGAGTTATGATGTGCTTTGGGCGTTCAACTCCGGATTATGACGTTTTTCTGGCGTTTAACTCCAGAAAGGAGCGTGTACTTGGCGTTCAACGCCAGTTTGCGTCGTCATTCTTCGAATAAAGTATGGACTATTATATATTGCTGGAAAGCCCTGGATGTCTACTTTCCAACGCCGTTGAGAGCGCGCCATTTAGAGTTCTGTAGCTCCAGAAAATCCATTTCGAGTGCAGGGAGGTCAGAATCCAATAGCATCAGCAGTCCTTTTGTCAGCCTTTTTCAGAGTTTTGCTCAAATCCCTCAATTTCAGTCAGAATTTACCTGAAATCACAGAAAAACACACAAACTCATAGTAAAGTCCAGAAATGTGAATTTAACATAAAAACTAATGAAAACATCCCTAAAAGTAGCTCAAACTTACTAAAAACTATATAAAAACAATGCCAAAAAGTGTATAAATTATCCGCTCATCAGAGACCGACTTCGTCATGTCGATCTCTTCTAAGTTATTTCATAATCCTCTTTCTTGATCGGAGCTCTCTCTCGGACTCTTGGAAGTAGGTCGAGTTCTTTCCTTTGGATTTGGGAGTTGACCTCTTCATTGTAGAAGATCATTCTTGGGGGATCCTTCTTCGATCTCTACTGGGATCATTGCCTCCATTTCGTAAATCAATCGGAAGGGTGATTCCCCCGTGGTGAAGTGTGGAGTTGTCCGATATGCCCATAGGACTTGTGGGAGCTCTTCAGCCCAAGCTCCCTTTGTGTCCTTTAGTCTCCGTTTTAACCTAGCTAGTATGACTTTGTTGGCAGCTTCTGCTTGTCCATTGGCTTGTGGGTGTTCTACGGATGTGAATTGGTGCTTTATTTTCAAGTTAGCCACTCTTTTCTTGAAACCTGTGTCCGTGAATTGAGTGTCATTGTTTGTGGTGATGGAGTAAGAAACCCCAAACCTTGTAATAATGTTCTTGTACAAGAATTTCTGACTTCTTTGAGCAGTGGCATTAGCTAGGGGTTCTGCCTCAATCCATTTTGTGAAGTAATCCACCCCTACAATGAGGAACTTGACTTGTCCCGATCTTTGGAAAAATAGTCCGAGGAGGTCGAGTCCCCTCTTTGCGAACGGCCAAGGTGATGTTACACTGATGAGCTCCTCTGGTGGGGCAATGTGGAAGTTGGCATGCTTTTTGATGTAAAGCTTTGACTTTGTATTTGGGTTTTTGCTCTGTTGTTGCCTCCAAAGGGTGCCCTTGGACTTTTGTGTGAGTCCTGGGGTTTCCCTTTTACTGCCACGTCTGTCACTTTATTTTTTACTGTTATTGTCCGAGTTGTTTCCTTATTTGCCCGAGTTGTTTGGTAGTAATTCCATAGTCGACCTATGTCTTTGAGATGTCTACTAAGATCCCGGACAGCGTGTCTGATTAGCTGGATTTCATAGTTTAAATGCGTGTTACTGTGGCTGACCCTGAGTACATCCCTTATACCGCCTTCGAGACCGATTTGTTGTGGTCTTGTAATGTAGCTCGGATGAGGCTTCTGTTATTGCCCCTTGGTTGGCTAGTTTTGAAAATGCATTAGCTCGGGCATTCTGCTCTCAAGGTATGTGTCGGACCTCATATCCCCGAATTGTCCGAGCTGTTGGTGCTGGCTAGTTTTGAAAATGCATAAGCTCGGGCATTCTATGTGTCGGACTTCATTTTTCTCCGATTTGTCCGAGTTGTTGGTGCTGGCTGCATTAGCTCGGGCATTCTATGTGTCAGACTTCATTTTCCCCGATTTGTCCGAGCTATTTTCTGTTTTTGTCCAGAGTCCCCCGAATTGTCCGAGATGTCCTCTGTAGGATTCTTCCAGCTAAGTTTGTTTTCTGCAGGATGCCCTTTATTGGCTGGTTGGTTGGAACTCTGATAGTGTGAGCTTGAAAGTATGGGTGGAGTCGTCGAGAGGTGAGTATGAGGGTGTAGGCGAACTTTTTCTATCTGTTGATAGGTTAGTTCGGTCCCTTGTAAAGCTTTGCTGATGAAGTAGACGGGTTGTTTCCCACTTTCGTCTTCTCTGACTAGTGCTGAGGCTATTGCCTGACTTCCCACTGCGAGGTATAATGAGTTCTTCACTTTCCCGTGGTCTGGAAAGGATGGGTGGTTGCCGCAAGAATTTTGAAATCTCGGAAGGCTTGTTCGTACTCCGTTGTCCTTTTCAACTCGTCCGACCTCCTTGGTGTGAGGTGGACTTTCAACTCGTCCGACCTCTTTGGTGTGAGGTAGATGTTTAACTCGTTCGACCTCTTTGGTATGAGGTGGACCTTCAACTTGTCCGACCTCTTTGGTGTGAGGTGGACCTTCAATTCGCCCGACATCTTCGGTGTGAGGTGGACCTTCAACTTGTCCGACCTCTTTGGTGTGAGGTGGAGCTTAAACTCGCCCGACATCTTCAGTGTGAGGTGGACCTTCAACTTGTCCGACCTCTTTGGTGTGAGGTGGACCTTCAACTCGCCCGACCTCTTCGGTGTGAGGTGGACCTTTCACCTTGTCCGACCTCTTTGTTGTGAGATGGACCTTCAACTTGTCCGACCTCTTTGTTGTGAGGTGGACCTTAACTCGCCCGACCTCTTCCGTGTGAGGTGGACCTTCAACTCGTCCGACCTCTTTGGTGTGAGGTGGACTTTCAACTCGCCCGACCTCTTCGGTGTGAGGTGGACCTTCAACTTGCCCAATTCTTTGTTATGAGGTGGGCCTTCAACTCGTCCGACCTCTTTCTCCTTTTTGCTTTTGATTGGGCGAGGTGGTGGGATCTTCTCCGATTGATCTTCTCTTTTCTTGGACTCTTTATCCTTGTCCCGTGGTGGGTTAGGAGAATTCGGTTTTTTAGCTTTCTCCTAATCGAGAGTTCTCTTCCATGTTGATGTATTTCTGTTCCCGTTCCTGTACCTCGTTCAGAGATGTTGGGTGCTTCTTGGATATTGAGTGGCTGAGAGGTCCTTCTCTTAGGCCATTGATGAGTCCCATGATGGCCGCTTTTGTTGGAAGACTTTGTATGTCAAGGCATGCGTTGTTGAATCTTTCCATGTAGCTGTGAAGGCTTTTCTGATCTCCTTGTTTAATTCCCAGCAAGCTTGAAGTGTGTTTGGCTTTATCCTTCTGGATGGAGAACCTGGCGAGGAATCTTCTTAACAAGGTCGTCAAACTTGTGATGGATCTTGGAGACAAACTGTCGAAGCACCATATTGCTGTCTTCGTTAGAGTAGTCGGGAAGACTTTGCATCGAATGGCGTCCGATGTGTCGGTGAGGTACATTCTTCTGAAATTACTGAGATGATGGCTTGGATCCAATGTGCCGCCGTACGGGATCATGTCGGGAGCCTTGAAGTCCTTTGGGACTTTAGCTTTCATGATATCTTTGGTGAATGGGTCTTGATCTTTGTAGGGGCTGTCTTCGTGACCGGATCGAGTTGTTTTGGCTTTGAGATCTGCTTCGAGTTTTAGGAGCTTGTCCTTTAACTCGTGGCATCGCCTAACTTCCCTTCGTAGGTCTCTCTCAGCTTCTTGTTGATGTTCCACCTTTTTTTTTTTTTTGAGTTGCTTTAAGCGATCTTGAAGTGCCTCCATAGCCTCCTCTTTTGGCGAATTCTCGCCTTTGGTGGGTTGAAGAGTATCTTTTGGTGTAGTATCCGCGTCTTTGTGCGGTGTTCTATCCTCTAGATCTGAATCATGGTCGTTGTCATGGTTGTCCGCTATGGTGATGGGATGACTTCCAGGGTCCCCGGCAACGGCGCCAATGTTCCGAGGGTAACCTAAAACTGTAGGTCGATCTCGGATGAGATCTTCTGTGCTGGTCGGAGCTGTTGTGTCCGACTTGTTGATGGTGGTCGGAGCCGCCGCGTCCGACTTGTAGATGGTGGCCAGAGCTGCCGCGTCCGACTTGTTGGACTGGTTGCACTGCTGATCCTTCGTCACCGGAGGGTGGGGGGTACCTGCAAGAGACTCCGATGCTTAAGTTAGCATGGGTATTAAACAGGTTTTATGTAGAATCAGAGTATGAGTTATACCTGGGTGCTCCAGTGTATTTATAATGGTGAGATGTGGCCTCCTGTGGATAAGATAAGTTTAGTTATCTTATCTTATCTTTATCTTATCTTTAAGTGAGGTCATCATATCTTCAAGGGAACCGCCTTTATCTTTCTGGGCTTTAACTGCCTTTAGATTGGACTGTGTTCCTTCGTTTTGGGCCTGCTTTGGGCTCCTTTGGCGAGTTGGCCGAGCTCTTTGAGAAGAGGTCGGGCATTTAGCCGAGCTCTTTGGGAAGAGGTCGGGCATTTAGCCGAGCTCTTTGAGAAGAGGTCGGGCATTTAGCCGAGCTCTTTGAGAAGAGGTCGGGCATTTAGCCGAGCTCTTTGGGAAGAGGTCGGACAGGTTGACCCAGGGTATGAACAAGTGGCGTCTTCTTCTTGAAGGACCAATAATGTTCTTAAGCTCTTCTATGTCCCTTCCTTGCCTTTGTTGCTCCTTCCTCATTGCTCTTTGATCTTCTCTTATTTCTTGGAGAATGATGGAGTGCTCATGATGTTCCACCCTTAATTGTTCCACATTGTGGCTCAAACCTTCTAAGGAAGTGTTGAGTTGCTCCCAATAGTTGTTTGGAGGAAAGTGCATCCCTTGAGGCATCTCAGGGATTTCTTGATGATGAGCTTCCTCATGCACCTCTTGAAAACCGTGAGGAGCTTCTCTTGCTTGCTCCATCCTTTTCTTGGTGATGGGCTTGTCTTCTTCAATGGAGACATCTCCTTCTATGATAACTCCAGCTGAGTAACATAGATGGCAAATAAGGTGAGGAAAAGCTAGCCATGCCATAGGTGAGGGCTTGTCGGCTATTTTGTAGATTTCATTGGAGATGACCTCATGAACTTCTACTTCCTCTCCAATCATGATGCCATGAATCATGATGGCCCGATCCACAGTAACTTCAGATCGGTTGCTAGTAGGAATGATGGAGCGTTGAATGAACTCCAACCATCCTCTAGCTATAGGCTTGAGGTCCAGTCTTCTTAGTTGGACTGGCTTGCCTTTGGAGTCTCTCTTCCATTGAGCTCCTTCCACACAAATGTCCATAAGGACTTGGTCCAACCTTTGATCAAAGTTGACCCTTCTAGTGTAGGAGCGTTCATCTCCTTGCATCATGGGCAAGTGGAATGCCAACCTTACATTTTCCGGACTGAAATCCAAGTATTTCCCCCGAACCATTGTGAGATAATTCTTTGGACTTGGGTTCATACCTTGGTCATGGTTCCTAGTGATCCATGCATTGGCATAGAACTCTTGAACCATTAAGATTCTGACTTGTTGCATGGGGTTGGTTAAGACTTCCCAACCTCTTCTTTGGACTTCATGTCGGATCTCCGGATACTCATTCTTCTTGATCTTGAAAGGGACCTCAGGGATCACCTTCTTCTTTGCCACAACATCATAGAAGTGGTCTTGATGGCTCTTGGAGATGAATCTTTCCATCTCCCATGACTCGGAGGTGGAAGCTTTTGTCTTCCCTTTTCCTTTTCTAGAGGATACTCCGGCCTTAGGCGCCATTGGTAATGGAAAAACAAAAAAAAAAGCTTATGCTTTTACCACACCAAACTTAAAATATTGCTCGCCCTCGAGCAATAAAAGAAAGAAGAGAAGAAGAAGAAGAAGGAAATATGGTAGAGAGGGAGAGAGGTAGGTTCGGTTTAGGTGAGGAAGAAGGGGTTGTGTTGTGTGAAAATGAAGTATAATGGAAGGGTATTTATAGGGAAAGGGGGGAGGTATGTTCGGCCATTTGGGTGGGAATGGGAGGTTAATTGGTTTGAATTTTTTGAAGGTAGGTGGGGTTTATGGGGAAGAGTGGATGGATGTGAGTGGTGAATGGGGTAATTGGGAAGAGGAATTGAGGTGATTGGTGAATGGTGTTGGGAAGTGTGACATGGGGATCCTGTGGGGTCCACAGATCCTGAGGTGTCAAGGAATTCCATCCCTGCACCAAATAGGCATGTAAAATGCCTTCGTGCATCATTCTGGCGTTTAAACGCCCATTGGTGCACGTTCTGGGCGTTCAACGCCCATGTAAAGCATGTTTCTGGCATTGAACGCCAGTTTCATGCTTGTTACTGGCGTTCAGCGCCAGTTTTTCCTCTCTGGGCACATTCCTGGCGTTCAGCGCCAGAATGTTGCTTGTTTCTGGCGTTCAGCGCCAGAATGGTGCTCTGTTCTGGCGTTGAACGCCAGCCAGATGCATCTTACTAGCGTTGAACGCCAGCCTGTGCGTCCTCCAGGGTGTGAATTTTTTCTTTTGCTGATTTTGATTCTGTTTTTAATTTTTATGATTTTTTCGTGACTCCTCATGATCATGTACCTAATAAAACATAAAATAACAATAAAATAGAATAAAATAAAATTAGATAAATAAAATTGGGTTGCCTCCCAACAAGCGCTTCTTTAATGTCAATAGCTTGACAGTGGCTCTCATGGAGCCACAAGGTGATCAGGTCAATGTTGTATAGTTGTCCACACCAAACTTAGAGTTTGGATATGGGATCTTAACACCAAACTTAGAGTTTGGTTGTGGCCTCACAACACCAAACTTAGAGTTTGACTGTGTGGGCTCTTCTTGACTCTGAACTGAGAGAAGCTCTTCATGCTTACTCTCTTCTGTCACAGAGGGATGGCCTTGTGCCTTAAACACAAGGTACTCCCCATTCAATTGAAGGACTAATTCTCCTCTGTTGACATCTATCACAGCTCCTGCTGTGGCTAGGAAAGGTCTTCCAAGGATGATGCAATCATCCTCTTCCTTCCTAGTGTCTAAGATTATGAAATCAGCAGGGATGTAAAGGCCTTCAACCTTTACCAACACGTCCTCTACTATTCCATAAGCTTGTCTCAATGACTTGTCTGCCAGTTGTAATGAGAACAAGGCAGGTTGTACCTCAATGATCCCCAGCTTCTCCATTACAGAGAGTGGCATTAGATTTATCCCTGACCCCAGATCACACATAGCCTTTTCAAAGATCATGGTGCCAATGGTACAGGGTATTAAGAACTTGCCAGGATCTTGTTTCTTTTGAGGTAGAATTTTCTGAATCCAAGTATCCAGTTCATTAATGAGCAAGGGAGGTTCACTTTCCAAAGTCTCATTACCAAATAACTTGGCATTCAGCTTCATGATAGCTCATAAGTATTGAGCAACTTGCTCTCCATTCACATCTTTATCCTCTTCAGAGGAAGAATAGTCTTCAGAGCTCATGAATGGCAGAAGGAGATTCAATGGAATCTCTATGGTCTCTGTATGAGCCTCAGATTCCTTTGGATCCTTAATAGGAAACTCCTTCTTGCTTGAGGGACGTCCCAGGAGGTCTTCCTCACTAGGATTTTCGTCCTCCTCCTCCCTTGTGCATTCGGCCATATTGATCACGTCAATGGCCTTGCACTCTCCTTTTGGATTCTCTTCTCTATTGCTTGGGAGAATACTGGGAGGAGTTTCAATGACTTTCTTACTCAACTGGCCCACTTGTGCCTCCAGATTTCTAATGGAGGATCTTGTTTCACTCATGAAACTGAAAGTGGCCTTTGACAGATCAGAGACTATATTGGCTAAATTAGAGGTGTTTTGTTCAGAATTCTCTGTCTGTTGCTGAGAGGATGATGGATATGGCTTGCTATTGTTCAGCCTGTTGCGTCCACCATTGTTAAAACCTTGTTGAGGTTTTTGTTGATCCTTCCATGAGAAATTTGGATGATTTCTCCATGATGAGTTATAGGTATTTCCATAAGGTTCACCCATGTAATTAACCTCTGCCATGGCAGGGTTCTCAAGATCATAAGCTTCTTCAGAAGCTGCCTCTCTAGTACTGTTGGATGCATGTTGCCATCCATTCAGATTTTGAGAGATCATGTTGACCTGTTGAGTCAACACTTTGTTCTAAGCCAATATAGCATTCAGAGCATCAATTTCAAGAACTCCTTTCTTCTGAGGTATCCCATTATTCACGGAATTCCTCTCAGAAGTGTACATGAATTGGTTATTTGCAACCATGTCAATGAGTTCTTGAGCCTCTTCAGGCGTTTTCTTCAGGTGAATAGATCCACCTGCAGAATAGTCCAATGACATTTTCGAAAATTCAGATAGACCATAATAGAATATATCTAATATGGTCCATTCTGAAAACATGTCAGATGGACATCTTTTGGTCAGCTGCTTGTATCTTTCCCAAGCTTCATAGAGGGATTCACCATCTTTTTGTTTGAAGGTTTGAACATCCACTCTCAGCTTGCTCAGCTTTTGAGGCGGAAAGAATTTATCCAAGAAGGCAGTGACCAGCTTATCCCAGGAGTCCAGGCTATCCTTGGGTTGTGAATCCAACCATACTCTAGCTCTGTCTCTTACAGCAAAAGGGAAAAGCATGAGTCTGTAGACTTCAGGATCAACTCCATTCGTCTTTACAGTCTCGCAGATCTGCAAGAACTCAGTTAAGAACTGATAGGGATCTTCAGATGGAAGTCCATAAAACTTGCAGTTTTGTTGCATTAAGGCAACTAGCTGAGGTTTCAGCTCAAAGTTGTTGGCTCTAATGGCAGGAATGGAGATGCTTCTTCCATCAAACTTGGACGTTGGCTTTGTGAAGTCACCAAGCATTCTCCTTGCATTATTATTATTTTCGGCCGCCATCTCCTTCTCTTGTTCTAATGTTTCTAAAAGGTTACCTTTAGAATAATTTAATTTAGCTTCTCTTAATTTTCTCTTAAGAGTCCTTTCAGGTTCTGGATCAATTTCAACAAGAGTGCATTTATCCTTGTTCCTGCTCATATGAAAGAGAAGAAAACAAGAAAAGAAGAGGAATCCTCTATGTCACAGTATAGAGATTCCTTTATGTTAGTAGAAGAAGAAAGGGGTAGAAGAATGAAGAATGGATTCGGATTTATGGATAAAGAGAGGTGAAGAGAAGTGTTAGTAAACAAATAATTAAATAGAAGAAGAAAAGAGAAAGAGAATTTCGAAAATAATTTTTGAAAAGGGGTTAGTGATTTTCGAAAATTAGAGATAAAATGTAATTAAAATTAAAACATGAAACAATTAATTAATTAAAAAGAATGTTTGAAAAAGGGATGAGATATTTTCGAAAATTAGAGAGGGAAAAGTAGTTAGGTGGTTTTGAAAAAGATAAGAAACAAACAAGAAGTTAGTTAGTTGATTGAAAAAGATTTGAAATCAAAATTGAAAAAGATAAGAAGATAGTAAGTTAGATAAGATATTTTTGAAATCAAATTTTGAAAAAGATAAAATTTTTGAAAAAGATCAAATAAAAGATAAAAAAGATTTAATTTAAAAAATTTGAAATTATTTACTTCACTAACAAGAAACTACAAGATAAGATTCTAGAACTTAAAGATTGAACCTTTCTTAACAAGAAAGTAACAAACTTCAAATTTTTGAACCAATCATATTAATTATTAGTGAATTTTCGAAAATATGATGTAAAGATAAGGAAAAGATTTTGAAAATAATTTGAAAAATGTTTTTTTGAAATTTTCGAAAAATAGAAAAAAATGAAAAAGATATGATTTTTGAAAAAGATTTTGAAAAGATAAGATTTTTAAAATTGAAATTTTGACTTGACTTGTAAGAAACAACTAATTTTGAAAATTTTTGACCAAGTCAACCCAAAATTTCGAAAATTTGGAGGGAAATAAGGAAAAGATATTTTTTTATTTTTGAATTTTTAATGATGAGAGAGAAAAACATAAAAATGACCCAAAACATGAAAATTTTGGATCAAAACACATGATGCATGCAAGAACACTATGAATGTCAAGATGAACACCAAGAACACTTTGAAGATCATGATGAACATCAAGAACATATTTTTGAAAAATTTTTGATGCAAAGAAAACATGCAAGACACCAAACTTAGAAATCTTTAATGCATGGACTCTAACAAACGAAAAATGCATATGAAAAACAACAAACAACACAAAACAAGAAAACATCAAGATCAAACAAGAGGACTTATCAAGAACAACTTGAAGATCATGAAGAACACTATGAATGCATGGGATTTTCGAAAAATGCAAGAAAAATTTTTTAAAGCATGCAATTGATACCAAACTTAAAAATTGACTCAAGACTCAAACAAGAAACACAAAATATTTTTGAATTTTATGATTTTATGATTTTTTTTTTGGATTTTTATTTTTTTTTTTCGAAAATATAGTTTGGAAAAATGAAAAATAAAAAGAAAAAATTTGAAAAAGATTTTTGAAAACAAAATTACCTAATCTGAGCAACAAGATGAACCGTCAGTTGTCCATACTCGAACAATCCCCGGCAACGGCGCCAAAAACTTGGTGGACGAAATTGTGATCCATGTTCTTTTGTTTTTGTATGAAATCCTTATTATGGCATCGGTTGTTTTCACAACTCCGTTCAACTAACCAGCAAGTGTACTGGGTCGTCCAAGTAATACCTTACGTGAGTAAGGGTCGATCCCACAGAGATTGTTGGTATGAAGCAAGCTATGGTCATCTTGTAAGTCTCAGTTAGGCAGATTAAATTGGTTTATAGATTTTTGAATAATAATAATAAAAAGAAAATAAAAGGGATAGAAATACTTATGTAAATTAATAGTGGGAATTTCAGATAAGTGTATGGAGATGCTGTGCTCCTCTTGAATCTCTACTTTCTCATTGCTTTCATCCAATCCTTCTTACTCCTTTCCATGGCAAGCTGTATGTAGGGCATCACCGTTGTCAATGGCTACATCCCATCCTCTCAGTGAAAATGGTCCTATGCTCTGTCACGGCACGGCTAATCATCTGTCGGTTCTCAATCAGGTTGGAATAGAATCCCTTGATTCTTTTGCGTTTGTCATCACACCCAGCCTTCAAGAGTTTGAAGCTCGTCACAGTCATTCAATCCCAGAATCCTACTCGGAATACCATAGACAAGGTTTAGACTTTCCGGATCCTCATGAATGCCGCCATCTATCTAACTTATACCACGAAGATTCTGTTGGGGAATCTAAGAGATATGCGCCCGGCCTAAAGTAGAACGGAAGTGGTTGTCAATCACGCGCGTTCATAGGTGAGAATGATGATGAGTGTCACGGATCATCACATTCATCAAAGTTAAGTGTAACGTATATCTTGGAATAAGAATAAAAGAGAATTGAATAGAAAGTAATAGTAATTGTATTAAAACTTGAGGTACAGCAGAGCTCCACACCCTTAATCTATGGTGTGCAGAAACTCCACCGTTGAAAATACATAAGTAAAAGGTTCAGGCATGGCCGAATGGCCAGCCCCCATGGTCTAAGAACTATGCGTTCAAAGATGCTCTTTAGATCTAAAGTGATCAAAAAGATATCAAATACATCAGTCAAATGTTCTATTTATAATAAACTAGCTCCTAGGGTTTACATGAGTATGTAATTGATGCATAAATACACTTCCGGGGCCCACTTGGTGTATGTTTGGGCTGAGCTTGATCAATCCACGAGCTGAGGCTTCTCTTGGAGTTGAACTCCGAGTTATGACGTGTTTTGGGCGTTCCACTCCGGATCATGACGTTTTTCTGGCGTTTAACTCCAGACAGCAGCATGTACTTGGCGTTCAACGCCAAGTTACGTCGTCCATTTCCGAATGAAGTATGGACTATTATATATTGCTGGAAAGCCCTGGATGTCTACTTTCCAAAGCCGTTGAGAGCGCGCCAATTGGAGTTCTGTAGCTCCAGAAAATCCATTTCGAGTGCAGGGAGGTCAGAATCCAACAGCATCAGCAGTCCTTTTGTCAGCCTTTTTCAGAGTTTTGCTCAAATCCCTCAATTTCAGTCAGAATTTACCTGAAATCATAGAAAAACACACAAACTCATAGTAAAGTCCAGAAATGTGAATTTAACATAAAAACTAATGAAAACATCCCTAAAAGTAGCTTGAACTTGCTAAAAACTACCTAAAAATAATGCCAAAAAGCGTATAAATTATCCGCTCATCAACGCCCAACCTAGAGCGACAGTTGCTAACTGGGATACGCTTAGAAGGAAATTTTTGGAAAAATTCTTTCAAGCTGAAGTTACTGATAGATTGTGGAAGGAAATTTCCATGATTGTTCAAGGCAAATCCGAGACTCTCCACGAATATTGGGAGCACTTCAACAATCTTCTGGGAGCATGCCCCCACCACATGATTGAGAGGTTAGTGTTGCTCGGCTACTTCACACAGGGCATGAAGCCTCAGGATAAGACCACATTGGAAGGTGCTAGCAATGGGTCAATGAAAAAGTACAAGACCACTGATGAAGCATGGCAATTGATTAGCGACTTAGCTGAATCCACTAGAAATCACAGGCAAAGGCAAAGCAACTCCAAAGCTATTGCAGAGGTATCCTCTAGCAAGGAGACTACTATTCTAACTCAGAGTATATGTAAAATGACCAACTTACTGAAACAGATGCAGTTGAGTCAACAACAAGCTCAGCAAGCTCAGCCTTCTCCACCACAGCAAAGCCAACAGTTGGTTCCACAAAGAGTATACGGGATCTATGCTGATTATAGTCATTATACTGATGAATGTCCGCAGCTCCAACCGGAAGACAACACTGTGGCAGCCACTCATAACTTCTATGACCGCCCCAATCAAGGATACAATCAAGGTGGCAGCTACAACCATGGATGGCAAGACAATGATTGGGGTAAAACTTGTCTCTCAACAAATTCCCATTCGGCAAGTGTACCAAATTGTCGTCAAGTAAAACTCACAATAGAGTGAGGTCGAATCCCACAGAGATTAACGGATTAAGCAATCAATGGTTAATTGATTATCCTAGTTAGACGATTCAGATTTGGATGAGGAGCAGCTGGAATTGTAAATTGACAGAAAAGTAAAGAAAGCAATAAAGTGCAGAAAAGTAAAATGGCAAGAAAAGTAAATGTAAGAACTAAAAATAAGATGAACATTGGGATCAAAAGATATTGCAATCCTCCGGATCAAGTTCATTCTCATCTCTTCCTCAATCATTCATTGATCTCCTTGGCAATCTTAAGTGATCGAATTACAATTACTTGTAATTCAATCTCTCAAATCTTGATCAATAGCCAATTCCTTGGTCAATTGCTCATGAGAAGAGATGAAGCATGGTCACTGATTATACCACATGCATTTCCCAAATCAAGTGTTGGAAGGATTATAGTCACATATCCATCCACACCCAATTTGGTCCAGCATGAGAAAGCATTTCTAGCATGATCTGTTCATTCCTCTTTCAAGGTTCAGAAGAGATCCAAGTATGAATAGTTTCTTTTCCAAGATAACTACCCAATTGGATGAAGATCGAAAGCTCTCTAGTAAAATCAAGAGAAAAGAAAGAAGAAGAAGAATAAGAACTACACTTAATCCATTGAATCACAATAGAGCTCTCTAACCCAATGAAAAGAGTTAGTTGATCATTGCTCTACCAAAATAGAAAAGAAGAAAAGTGAAGAAAGTAAAGATGAAGATTAAAACTAAAATTAAAACTTCAAAATTCATAAATGAAAATTACAACTAAAATAAAACTACTCCTAAGGAAGAAAAGAAGAGAAAAGGAAGAAGAGTGGTGGAGGGGAGGGGTCCGAAGACCCACTCCCCTTGGAGTGTGCCAATTCACAGAAGTTCGAATTGGTTTTCACCCTCTCCCCCTTCCTTCAATTCTCCAGAATCCAGAATGACTTGAATGTAAAAACTAAGGCCTTTATATAGGCTCTCCTAAATTACCAAAAATAAAATTAAAAACAAATTACAATAAAATGAAAATTCCTATTCTAGATGCTTCTTGTGGTCCTGATTGGTTGACAATTGTGGGCTTGCTTGCTTGGTCTTTGAAGTGGACTTGAGTGAGTAAAGTTGAGGTCCAGGTGCCAATGTTAGTGCTACCGTTAGCCACACTAACGCTACAAATGTGGCGTTAGTGCTAAAGTTATTGTGGCTAACGTTGCACTTGCTGCCCAGTTGGTGTTTTTGGGGCTTAAAAGATGCCTCTTGTTTGTGCTCCAATTTCATGCCCAATATAGAGTATTATATCGTTGGAAAGCATTGAATGTCAGCTTTCTAACGCAACTGGAATCACCTCAATTGGACCTCTGTAGCTCAATTTATGCTCCTTTGAAGTGGACATGGTCGCTGGCATCGTCGCTAGCGTTAATGAAAAAGTTGAGTGCCAATAACGCTAGCGACCAGGGCTTCATTATTGCCAGTTTCTGAAGCTCAAACTTAGTGTCCATCCCATACTATTATATATTGTTGGAAAGCTCTTGATGTCTACTTTCCAACGCCTTTGAAAGCGCATCATTTGGAGCCCTACAACTCGAGTTACACTTCTTGGAAGGTGAAGAGGTCAGTTGGCCTTAATACAGGTTGATACCATGTTCATCACTGCAGTTTCGGGGCAGGTTTTCTCCCTCAAATTTAGTGTCAACCATGTAGTGCCATATATGCTTGGAGAGCTCCGGAATCCTACTTTTGAATGCCACTGGAATCACCTCATTTGGAGTTTTGTGGCTCAACTTATGCGTGTTTGAAGAAGGCATGGTCAGGCTGTCAGGTACCACGTTAACTTCCACGTTAACTAAGTTAACGTGGGAGTTAACGTGGCTCATGGTGGCATGTGTGGCTCCTTCCAACGTTAGTGACAATGTTGGGTGTCACTAACGTTGGCGAGCACCTTCTTTTTTCACACGTTAGCCTCCACGTTAACTAAGTTAACGTGGAAGTTAACGTGGCTCCTTGGGGGTTGTGTGGTTGCTTCCAACGTTAGTGACAATGTTGGGTGTCACTAACGTTGTCGACCATTTTGTTCCTTCACGTTAGCTTCCACGTTAACTAGGTTAACGTGGGAGTTAACGTGGCTTAATGTGCTTTGGCCAACGTTAGTGACAATGTTGAGTGTCACTAACGTTGGCTTCCCCCCTTCCTTCTTAACGTTAGAGGCCACGTTAACTAGGTTAACGTGGACTCTAACGTGGTCACTCATGAGCTTGGTCTGATGTGCGGAAAACGATCCGACACAAAACTCACCAGCAAGTGCACCGGGTCGCATCAAGTAATAAAAACTCACGGGAGTGAGGTCGATCCCACAGGGATTGAAGGATTGAGCAATTTTAGTTCAGTGGTTGATTTAGTCAAGTGAATCAAGATTTGGTTGAGTGATTTGTAATTTGCAGAATTTAAATTGCACTGAAAGTAAAGGGAATGGGTAATTGACATGAAATTAAAGAGAACAGGAGTTAAAGTGCTGAATTCTTAAAGAACAAGAAATTAAATGGCAGAAACTTAGAACGCAAGAAATGTAAATTGCTGAATCTTAAATTGCAAGAAATGTAAATGGCTTAAATTGTAAAGGGAATTGGGAGTTGGATTTGCAGAAATTAAACAAGGCAAAGTAAATTTGCATCAAACAGAAGAGTAAAAGGACATGAAAAGCAATAAATAGAGAATTAGAAATTGGAAATTCAGATCTCAGGACCCAAGAGACTAGATAACCGAGTCTAGATCTCAATGCCTTCCTAGATCCAACAAGAACACTTGCAAAGAAATTGTAAATTGCAAAGAAAGTAGATGAAGAGCAATTAACAGAAATTTAAACTCAATTATGCAGTAAAGAAACAGAGAGATTCAAGGATGAGATTGAAACAGAATTTCTTCAATTCTCCAACCCAAGATCCAAGACAAAGTAATTGAAATTGAAAGCAATAAAACTAAGAGAAAGAGAATGGAATTCTCCTTCACCGAAACTAAGAAACTAAAGATCACTCAATACCAAAAGCTCTCCGAAAACTACTAAGCAAAACTAAAGGGAAAACTAAAAAGAAGAGCTCCCCCGACTAACTTGAATTCTATCCTATTTATACACTTTCTTCAAATGATCTTCAAGCCTTGAGTTGGGCCTTTGCTCTTGGTGGAATTGGGTTGAAAGAGGCCTTGGTTGATTGCTCTTGGAGTTTGGAGAGGAACCAAAGTGAACCAATTGAACCGGGTTGGAGTTTTGCAAAAGTTGGAGTAAAAGTTTGAGCCAAAGTTAGGGGTCTAACTTTGAGGCTAACTTTTCATATCAGCTAGCATGATTTTTTGATACCAACGTTGGTGCAAAAGTTGGGGGTCTAACTTTTGCTCCAACGTTGGCCCTTCCTGATGCACCTATGGCGCCAACGTTAGCCCAAAAGTTAGGGGGCTAACGTTGGCGCAAACTTTTGCCCATTCCTTTACATCTTCATGTGCCAACGTTAGCCCAAAAGTTAGGGGGCTAACGTTGGCGCCAACGTGAGTGGCCAGGGTTGGTTTTTCTCATGCCCACGTTAGCCCAAAAGTTAGGGGGCTAACGTTGGCACAAACGTGAGTAGCCCTGGGAGTGATTTTCAACTTCCAACGTTAGCCCAAAAGTTAGGGGGCTAACGTTGAGGCTAACTTTTCACCCAAAAGTTTGTGCAAAAGTTTGAGGGCTAACTTCAGGTCCAACTTTTTGATTCTTGGTTCAATTTTACTTATTTCATTGTCCTCTCTTTGCTCCTAGCCATTCCTTCTTGCTTCAACCTTTCTCCAAGCTTTCTTCACCTATCATTAATCAACCAAACACATCAAAGCTATGCTCAAAATCATGAGATATTCAATCTATCACAATATGTGACAATTATAGCATAAAACCTCATGAAATGGCATGAATTCATACATGGTTGATTCAATCAAAGGAAGCATGAAAATCTACCCAAATTGGCTCGCTTAGGCCTCAAGAAAGTGCATAATTCAATTGAAAACAAAAGAAAAAGACTAGTGAAACTAGGCTAAGATGACTTGTCATCATGGTCCAACGTTAGTGATAATGTTAAGTGTCACTAACGTTGGCTCCATTTCCTTTCTTCAAAGTTAATGCCACTAACTTTTCTCCCTAACGTTGTGGCTTTCCTTCCTTCCACGTTAGTGCCCACGTTAGTGTAACTAACGTAGCCACTAACGTGGCTCTTCTCTTTTTCTTTTGGCCTGAAATCAATCAAACAAAGTGCATCAAAGTCTTGCTCTTAATCATGGGATCATGCATCATCCAATTTATCATTCAATTTATGCATAATTCTCATGAAATCATTCAAAATTCACAATGTTTGCTTGAATCAAGATGTAAGTGAATATCTACCCAAAACTAGCTTATTTCCTAAGAAAATGCATGAAACTACCTTAAAAACAGTAAAGAAAAGGTCAGTAAAACTGGCCAAAATGCCCTGGCATCAGACAATTCCAACCAAGGTTAGAGAGATAATTCTAACCAGGATTGGAGGGACAATCATAATAGAGGAGGCAGAGATAACATTGTAAACCAGAGGTGGAATAACAATAACAACTTCAGGCAGTAGAATCAGAATCAGGCCTACAGAGCACCTCATCTAAGGCAGCCTCAAGCATCTCAGCAGACCCCTCATATCACTTATCCCTCTTCATCTTCTAATGATGAGTTATTACAATCTATTGATCGGAGACAGCAGGCCATGGAAAACAACCTTACTTCTACTCTAAATGATCTGAACTCTACCTTACAAGCTCTTGTCTCACAGATTGGATCATTAAATAACTCCAACAACCAGCCTTCGAGTTCCAGTGGAATCCCCTCTCAACCATTACCTAACCCCAAGGGTGGCATCAATGCCATTACCTTGAGGTCTGGAACCAAACTACAAGGGAGGAATCCTGAGGAACCAAGCCCGCTAGAACATGCCCCAGCTGAGGACGTGGTGGAGGGAGAGGATGTTGAAGAAAAAGATGAAGCACAAGGCATGGCTAAAGCAGAAGCATCCCAACCAAGGAACGTAGAACCCCAGCAAGCTGAAGGTGTAAGAGGCGCCACTCCTATCCCATTTCCACACCTTGCTAAGAAAGCCAGAAAGCAGATGGAACTTGATCTCAAAATGGTAGAAATCTTCAAAAAGGTTGAGGTAACTGTTCCCCTTTTTGATGTTATTCAACAAGTACCTAAATAGGCAAAGTTTCTAAAAGAATTATGCATACATAAAGACAAAATTAATGAATTAGAAACTATTCCTTTAGGTAGTTCTATATCTGCTTTAATGGGAAATATACCTAAAAAATGTAGTGATCCAGGCCCATGTATGGTTAACTATGCCATTGGAGGTGTGATATTTTCTAACTGTATGTATGATTTAGGAGCGTGCGTGAGTATTATGCCCTTGTCTATATATAATGCTTTAAGGCTCCCTCCCTTAAAAAGGTCGGCAGCTCATTTTGTGTCAGCAGATAAAAGCATTATTACAGTGGTTGGGATTGCTGAAGATGTATTAGTGAGCATTAAGGGGCTCACGTTTCCCATTGACTTCTATATCTTGGAGATGCCCCAAAATGACTCAGGAAAGCCTTCGTCAACCCTGCTTGGAAGACCGTTTTTGAAGACTTCGAAGTTCAAGCTGGATGCCCTTTTGGGAACCTATTCTTTTGAGGTAGATGGCAGAATAGTGAGTTTCAATCTGGGTGAAGCTATGAAGCATCCCCGGAAGATCACTCCATATTCCAATGTGACATCATTGATGAAATTATAGCTGCAACTCACCAGGAAGAAATGGAAGAGAGTCACCTGGAGCAAGATCCAAGTGTGGGGACACCCTCTGAACATACTGAAGATTCGTTACCATTTTCACCAGCCCCAGATGATCCTAAGCCAAGCCATGAGTAGAAAATGGAATTAAAGCCCCTTCCTCCACACCTCAATTATGCTTACCTTGAGGACAAGCAGAAGTTTTCAGTTATCATTGCGAGGGAGCTCACTTCCCAACAAGAAGAACAACTGCTTAGTGTATTGAGGACGCATAAGAAAGCAATTGGATGGAGCTTGGCGGATATAGTAGGCATCAGCCCTCAAGTTTGTGAACACAGAATATTCTTAGAAGAAGGAGCAAAGCCTGTCCGTCAACCTCAAAGAAGATTGAATCCAACCATCTTAGAAGTTGTCAAGAAGGAAGTAACCAGACTACTTGAAGCAGATATCATTTACCCCATTTCAGATAGCGAATGGGTCAGCCCAGTACAAGTGGTGCCCAAGAAGTTTGGAGTCACAACAATAAGAAATGAGCAGGGAGAACTTCTGACAACCAGAGTACAGAACGCATGGAGAGTTTGCATTGACTACAGGCGTCTCAACTAAGCCACTCGCAAGGATCATTACCCCTTGCCATTCATTAATCAGATGCTTGATCGCCTGTCAGGTAAATCTCATTACTACTTTCTAGATGGTTATACAAGTTATTTTCAAATCCATATAGCTCCTGAAGATTAGGAAAAGACTACTTTTACATGTTCTTTTGGGACTTATGCTTATAAGAGAATGCCCTTTGGCTTATGCAATACACCAGCTACTTTCCAAATGTGTATGATGAGTCTTTTCTCTGATCTCATTGAGACCTGTATGGAAGTTTTTATGGATGACTTTAGCATATATGGTGATTCATTAAGCCTTTGTTTGGATAGTTTATCTAGAGTATTGGACATGTGTGTTAGTTCAAACCTTGTTTTAAATTTTGAAACGTGTCATTTTATGGTGAAACAAGGAATTGTTCTAGGACATGCTGTTTCTAATACTGGTATCTCTGTAGACCCAGCAAAGGTGGATGTTATTTCTAGTTTACCTTACCCCTCCTCTGTGAGGGAAGTCCGTTCGTTCCTTGGCCATGCAGGATTTTACAGGAGATTTATTAAGGACTTCAGTAAGGTAGCACTACCCTTATCCAAACAACTACAGAAAGATATTGAGTTCGAGTTTAGTGAGGATTGCAAACAAGCATTTGATAAGCTGAAGATAGCCCTGACACAAGCTCTAATTGTAAGGGGACCAGACTGGAGTCAACCATTTGAAATCATGTGTGATGCCTCCAATCATGCAGTAGGAGCAGCACTAGCTCAGCATGAAGGTAACAATCCTTTTGTAATTGCTTATGCATCTAAGATTTTAGATGCTGCTCAATCTAATTACACTACTACTGAAAAAGAGCCTCTAGTTATTGTTTTTGCTCTGGATAAATTCTGAGCCTATTTACTTGGTACTAAGGTAGTAGTGTACTCAGACCATGCAGTTCTAAAATATTTATTAGCTAAAAAGGAGTCTAAACCAAGGCTAATACGTTGGATGCTACTGCTGCAAGAATTTGATTTGGAAATTAAAGATAGAAGTAGTAACCAAAATTTAGTGCAGACCACTTGAGTCGCCTTGAGCACATTAAAGATGACTCCATTCCTATCAATGATAATTTCCTATTTGATAGCTTACAGGCAGTATCTGATGTAGTTCCTTGGTATGCACCTGTAGCTAATTATCTAGTTAGCCACACTTTTTCTCCCAATCTTACTAAGCATCAGAGAGACAAGCTGAAAAGCAAGTCCAAATATTATATATGGGATGATCCATATATATATGGAGGTGTGGTGCTGACCAGGTAATTAGACGGTGTGTGCCTCAATCAGAATTCCAGTCCATTTTAGAGGCCTGCCACTCATCTGAGAGTGGAGGACATTTTGGCCCTCAATGAACAGCTAGAAAAGTTTTAGACTGTGGATTCTGGTGGCCTACTCTTTTTTAAGATGCTGCTAACCTTTGTAAATCTTGTTCTCCTTGCCAAAGATTTGGTAATATATCCAACAGGGATGAAATACCTCAACAAATTATGATTTTCTGTGAAATTTTTCATGTTTGGGGCATTGAGTTTATGGGTCCATTTCCAAATTCTAATGGTCACCTTTATATACTGTTAGCTGTAGATTATGTTTCTAAGTGGGTGAAAGCAATTCCAACCCGTACTGATGATGCTAACACTGTTGTTTCCTTTGTTAGAAACCATATTATTTGTCTCTTTGGATCACCACGAGCAATCGTGAGCGATCAAAGCACTCACTTTTGTAACAGGAGACTAATAGGATTACTGAAGAGGCATGGGATAATTCATAAAATATCAACAGCCTATCACCCCCAGACTAATGGGCAAGCAGAGGTGTCTAACAGAGAGATAAAGCACATACTGCAAAAGATAGTCAAGCCTCATAGAAAGGACTAGAGCACCAGGCTCCAAGATGCGCTTTGGGCATATCGGACAGCATACAAGACACCAATTGGGATGAGTCCTTTCCACTTAGTTTATGGAAAGGCCTGTCATCTCCCAGTTGAGTTAGAACACAAAGCCTTCTGGGTGGTAAAGGAATGCAACATGGACTATGAGAAAGCCGGAGCTGAATGGAAGTTGCAACTGCAAGAATTAGAGAACCTTCGCCTAGAAGCTTATGAAAACTCCACGCTGTATAAAGAGAAGGTGAAAGCTGTGCATAATAAGAACATCAAGAGAAGAGAGTTCCAACCTGGGGACTTAGTCCTTCTTTACAACTCCAGAATGCGGCTCATGCCAGGTAAGCTGAGATCCAAATGGGACGGTCCCTATCGAGTAGAGAGGGCGGAGCCATACAGAGTCTTTCACTTGAGCCATCCCTCAAGCCCTAAACTTATAAAGGTCAATGGACATCGCTTGAAGCTATTTCATAGCGAAAAGATGGTGAAAAACCAGGAGCTAGAGATCTTCCTCTTGGAAGATCCACCCACAACAGAAGACTGAGCTAGTGGAACGTCCAACTTAAGGATGTTAAAGCAAAATGCTGGGTGGGAGACAACCCACCACGGTATGATCGTTCCTTCCCCTCTCCTTAATTTCCTTTTTCAATAACTCTTCTCAGTACTAGTGCCTATAGTTTGCATCTGCATTTGCATATTGCATAAAAAATGGGGGACACGCAATGCGACAGTGTCACCGATGCGTCCGCATCATATGTGCCTCAAGGAAGAAAAGAGATTTTACAAAGAGTCATGCGAGAGCGTGGCTGAAGGCATGCCTTTGGCAGAATTTGAACCATACGACCGCATTGCTAACGCGTCCGTGTCATGTGGGAAAAATGCCTCCCACGCGTCCGCGTCACTCACGCGAATGCGTGGCCCTATAAAATCGACGTAAATGGGTGTATGGCAGTAAGTTGAGCTGGAGTTGGGATGGACTCGTGCTAGAAGCACAAGCCCTGCCACGCGAACGCATGCTCCACGCGTCCGCGTCGTTTTTCAAAGTATGGCCATTCACGCGATCGCGTCAACCACGCGAACGCATCACCCTAGAATTTGGCAAAACGAGTTTCACACAGAGAGTTGTGCGAGCGCGAGGCTGCCCTCGCGCCACTAGCACAAATTATGTCACGCGTCCACGTGACCGACGCATCCACGTCAACCCATATAAGCACTATTCGCGCGAACGCGTTCGCGTCGCCTGCGCCGCACAACTTATCCAGTTCAACCAAAATATCTTATCTTTTTCTTTCCCAAATTCATATTTCTTTCTCCCCCCTTCTTCTTCTTCCTTCTTTCTCACTTTCTACTTCCTCTTTCTCACCACCATTATCAAGGTTTTTCTTTTCTTCTTCCCTCCTTACTTTTCTATTCTTCTTCTTATTTTCGTGTTTTCTTCTTCTTCTTCTTTTCCTTTCATTATCTATGTTTTCTTTTTTTTATTCTTTTTAAACCCTTTTTTATTGGTGCTGGAAATTTATTTGGGTCATTATTTCTTATATTTTGCTTGTGTATTGTTAAGAAATTATTTGACAATTATATATATTTTTATAGGATTGCTTGCATGTTCAATTTAATACTTTCAATACCTTATTTACTATGCATGCTATGTGTTTGTGAAAACGCCCGTATGGCATTGTGCACTATTTTTAGATTTTTTTAATCTACTACTCTAAATGCTTGCTCTTCACAAAAACCCTTTTTATACTTTATTAATTAAATATAATTGTTATTACAAACAGATTGTTAGTTTGACAGGCTTGGTAATCTAACTTGGACATTGAATGCTTGATCTATGCTACTCATGCCTTTGCCAGCATGCCAATAAACACCTTACATTTAACTATCATTATCTGCACTTGCTGTATTTCCATTGATGACTTTTCACATGTAGTCATGACCATGTGTTAACGTCATTCTTCTTTACTGTGCATTGATTACCACCTTTCCCATTCTCTTCTTTGCTCTAAACCTTGAAATTTTAACGTCCTTACTCTTTCCCTTTCAGGATGGCCACCAACAAAGGAAAGGAGAAAGCTATTCCCAAACCGCCAGCAAAGAGAGGAACAAAAAGAGCATTAGTGGCAGAGCCATCTTCAACTACAGTTAAGCCCTCAGCAAAAAGAATTAAGAGGATTATAAAGGTCGATGAAAAAGAGAAAGCCTTCCCTGCAAAAGACACTGCGCAATTTCCCAACCACTACTGTAAGCAGATGTTCCGCATCCTGGCAGAAAGGAGTTACAACAACGAATACCTTCTTATCCTCCCGACCCGTATTGCTGAATTTGTTGAGCCGCGAATTGAGCAACAACAATAGGGATTCCTACAGAGACGGCCATGGCAGGTCAATCTTTCATAGGTAGTCGAATTCTACTCCAATTTCCACTTGCCAACCCTGCAGTCTATCTATGTCCATCAAAAGCAAGTCCTCATTACAGAAGAGGCCATTCAACGAGCTCTAGATCTTCCCCCTTCTCCAGAAGGATTGGACGCATTTCGAGAGGCCGCACTCAAGCGCCAGATGCACCAATTTGACTGGGACGCTGTTCTCAGAGTTATTGCACAACCTGGCAGCAGATGGATTTATGGATACCATCGTTCCCGACCTAAGGGAATATCGGCTTTCACACTTACATTGGAGGCTCGCGTATGGGCACAGATTATGTCCCATTATGTATTTTCGAGCACTCATGAGTCCTCCTTTACTGTAAACATGGCCGTTCTACTATGGTGCATCCTTACAGACCAGCCTCTAAACCTACCAAGACACATCCAGAATGCCATGGAACACTTACAAATTGCGGGCAACTTACCTTTTCCCGCCTTGGTCTCAGATCTTATCTCAGCAGCCGAAGTCTCCTACAGAGCTGGGGACACCAAAGCCATGCTTCCACGGGATGATCAGTACGTCCCTAACGGAAAATATCTCAGGCCACCAACAGCTACTACCAGCTAGTCCGCAGAACAAGCTGCAGACATTCCTTCTTCAACACCACAGGCACCTTCAATAAGTCAGTTGCTCCATCAAATACTAGAGATGTTGGACTGGCAAGACCAGAAAGTGAAGCTACGAGAGTGCCGCAACCAACGCCGATTCAAATACCTTAAGGAGCTACTCACAGGAAACCACAGACCTGACAAGGACCCAAACACCCCGAACTCCACTTTATTTACCAGTACAGGGAGCCATGACAGTCCTGACTGTGGAGATACTGCTACCAGCCCACCTTTGTTCCTGACAGATGGAACCGAGAACGGTGCAAAGCCTTAAGTGTGGGGAGGTCGGTCAGTACCTGACTTCCGGAGGTAATTTCTCTTCCCTAACATCAATAAAGTAGGATATTTAGTTAGTTTTTCTTTTTTTAGAATAGGATAGATTGTATAGTAATAGGTTAATTGCATGCATGTTCTACTTGATTGAAAAGATAATAAGTTTCTTCTAAGACCTGAATTTTTCACTAATTTAAATCAAAACCTTTATGTTAGATTTGTTTGATGTATAGACTATTAAATATTATTGGAGAGCCCTGGATATTAGCTCTCCAATGTCATTGAGAGCGCGCCATTTGGACTTTATTAGCTCCAAAAATTTTCCTTCGAGTGCACGGAGGTCAGAATCCGACAGCATCTACAGTCCTTTCTCTGTCTCTGACTCAGACTTTTCCAAAGCTCCTAAATTTCAGCCAGAAATTACTTAAAATCATTATAAAACACAACAACTCAAAGTTGAATCCAAAAATGTGAATTTCGCACTAAAACTTATGAAAATATAATAAAATTTAAACAAAACATAATAAAAACTATATGAAAATGATGCCAAAAAGCGTATAAAATATTCTCTCATTAGCTACGTACCTTGGGGAACTTCTTACTTCTTAGTTTCCTGATTTTTCAGGTATTCATTTTTCACTTTCCTTTTAAAATATATAAATAATAATAATAAAAAAATCTCTTACACACTATTATTTTGTGCTAGTGATATATTCTTCTGTGTTGTGGATAACTAGATCATGCAATTTTATAAGTGCTGCTCCCATTTAGACAATCTTATGAGGCATACTGTTTCTTCCTTTTCTGAATGAACTTCTGAAATTTAGTCACCAGCTAATTTGTTTTTACGTAGTATTCAATTTCTTATTGCTGTTAATTTTATGAAAGTGAGATCTATAGTTTTATATAATGGATAATGGAATAATCTGTAACAACCAGATCCTAAATTTTGATAACTCTAGTCTTTAGGAATTTGACATTTTATCTCTAAGTGGTTGAGTATTATATTGGTATAAATAGAGACATTGGGTTAAAGAAAAGGCTTCTCCAGGCCATAATGCTAAGACATATCCTCTTGAGATGTTGGCCTTGTGACCGAATTATGCATATTATCATTATTATGCACTTGTCTTTTGTATAATTTTTAGAAAGCTGTATTGACTTGTATTACTTGGGTGCTTTCCTTGCTAATTTGTACTATTTTCATTTTCATTGGCAAGGTGCAGAGTTGAATATGATCCTAAGAATGATTTATTGGATCAAGAGTTCATGCTAAGAGGGAAATGGTATCAATGGAAAGATGTAGAGGTAAACATGAAAAAGTAGATTTCATAATTTTAGTAAAGCTTTTTAATGTTAGCTATGTGAGAATGTAAATCTGTTTCTTCTTCTATGTAATTTCCCACGAACATAAAAAGTCGTGGCAAAATGGTAAATGATTAGGAAGCCAATTATTGGCTTAAATAAGGATCATGAACCTATAAACTTATTCTAGAGCTAATAAATTTCAGTGTAGATTGGATATTATGACTTGTAAGAAATTAGGACTTGTAGATATATGCTTGAACATGATAGTTATTGTGGAGTTATGGCTTTATTCTAAAAGATATACAGTTTTGTAACTTGCTTTTTCATCTCTTGAAATTATATTTGGATGCCACACAATGTGTTCCTTACCTAGAATGTCAGCATGAAACAATTACCTAGTTATTAAGTTTTAAAAAATAAAGCTATAGTAGGATGACACGAATTATAGCATTTAAATTCCAATAGAAGATTTTTTTGTTGGATTTGTATCTCAATGGGAGTTATAATTAAGTAGGTTTTTATCATTCACTTTCTAGCTTCAACCTTTTTTCTTTGAAATGAGGGTTAGAAATGGCTTGCTAAGCAACGATTGGTTTGTAGGGAAAAAAACTTGGGTTTGGTTCATAGTTATTCCATTGTCATAATTAGTTGCCACTGAAAAAATCTCATTAATTTGTTAAATACATTCTCTATTAAGATTTTGTGGTTATTTGTAAGGAACTAAGGATCATATAAAATGTAAAGGAAGGGATTACAGTCCATTATATGGTGCCTGAAATGGCTTGTGAAAGAGGGTGTTTCTATCATTGTGATTCTTGAGAAGTAGGTTTTTGTATCTCTGTAGCACTAAGGATTTCATATTATACTCATGAGCAGAAATTATTTTAGGTAATTTTATTTGTGGAATTGGAAACTCATGTATGTTTTTGTTCCAATGTGAATCAATTTTTTCTCCTTGTTAAGTGCATGTAATGATTCAAGTTATCATTTTGACCGGTATATCATGCCATTAATTATGTGACTCTCTTCAGCCTTATGTATGGAGTTGAGGATCTGTCAATTACAGGGATGGTTTTAGATAGTCCATTCTTTGATTTGGTTGATTTGATGATGGAACTTGTAGATACATATATTATTCGTCTTCCAAAGTTCACTGTGAGTATATATAGTTGTTTTTATACTTATAATTAATGCTGAATCAAAATTTGGTAACAGTTTTACTATTGTTAAGCTGATTTTGTTTGATTTCTAATGTTATAGGTAAAGTTTGCAATCCAATACATGCGAAGAGCAATTCAAAAGCTTTTGGGTTGCACTAAAGAAAATCCAGAAAAAGGGAAAAGGTGCTGCTTAATTGTTCTATTCTCATACTTGTATTTTGGATCACTACAAGAAACATCTTTAAAATCGACGGCCAAATCGACGGCTAAGCCGTCGATAATATTAAAATTCAACGGACAAATGGACAGCAGAGGTGATCGCTATTAAACTTGTCGATTTTTCAAAATTCTAATAAAATCGACGGCTTGCCTAGCCGTCGATAATGATTTAATAAAATCAACGGTATTTTTGTCTAGAATATAAGTTTGAGGATTTTACATTATTACTAAAATCGACAACGTTGCCATCGATATTATTAAATAAAATCGGCGCCATGTCTGTCGATATTTGATTCAATAAAATCGACACAGTTGTTGTCGTTTTAATTATTTAGATACTGACAAATTCTTCGTCTATATTTTGTGTTTTTTGTCTATTTTAATTTTAAAAAGCGACGGCTTTACCATCGATTTTAATAGTTATATGTTTTAATTTTTGTTCTATTTGAAAAATAATAAACAATTAATACAAATAAACTTTTAAATATAGAGATAAAATTTATACAGAATATTAGATAACAAGACAAATAAACTTTTAAATATAAAAATAAAATGTATACTAAATATTAGATAATAAATTTACAAACTTATCAAAATAATAAATAATCCTCTAATATAAAGACTCAAGACAAGATAAATTACTGTGTTTCTTCATATCTCACATACATTGCGATAGCCCCTAGTTTCTCATCTAAACAATGCCTGTGTTTTAGAAAAGCCTGAAACACATGATCAATTACTGTGATCAGCTGCATGCATTCTCAATAATATAAGCTATGATTTGGACATACCCTAGAAAATAGGCTCTGCTGACCACTCGATAATGCATGATCTGCCAAAAGCTTCTGAAGGACAACACCCAAGCTATATAGAGCACTCTTAGCATTCAATTTCCCACTCATTGCATAGTTACATAAAAGGAATAATATTTCATTATTATTTCTCCAAATTGTTCCAAATTGGTACTACTACTCTTTTTTAGGTATTGTGCATATAGCATGAGACTAAATCCATATTAAATGAAAGTGAATTGATATGAAGAACTTACCCTACTGCATCATTTTCATCCCCAGAGTTAACTGTAGTTTCTTTCAGTTCATCCAGTGGTGGAAGAGTTCGATCTTGAATCGGTTCAACCTTATCAGTTCTTGGAGAATCAGCATTTTCTGCATCAAATACATGATTTGATGATCCTATTGAAATCAAGAATATCATCAGAATTTAAGAACTTAATTGAAACATGTCATCAATTAATGATTACCATCGAGAAGGAGTGGAAGGTGTTGATGGTGATGAGGAGGACGTTCTTGAGTTTGTCCTTGGGCGTTGGCGCCAAAGTGAGGTTCCTGGTGAGGAGGATGATTCTCTGGTAGAGCCGCCTCTTCGTGGCCATGGCCGTGTTGATTCAGAGCAGCCATAGTAATATTATTTAAAGACTTGTCAGCTTTCACTCTATGGCTAATTAGATAATATATGAGATTAAATTTATTTAGATATGATATTATATTAAATTTTTTAAAAATAAATCTAGTAAGACAATAATTGTGTTAGAAACTGTTTTCAAGAATACACCAAATTTTAAATTTTGAAAGTTATTAGTATAAGATTTAGAATTTAAGGACATGATTTTTCTATTTAATAGGATAAAATAAAGGATTTGCGCTTTTAAAGAATATAAAAATAGCATACCGATTCTTCTTCCTTGCTGGCTGAAGAAATTCCATGTTTTCAAATGATGAAGCTCCTCAAATCACTGCTATATATAATATTAGACTATTTGCTACTAGTCACACCAAAAATGGGTTAAAAACAAAGTTAATAACTTTACACGCCAAAATGAAGAATTTGTCAATTTCTCAAATTTACCATCAACTTTTGTTTTGAAAAGAAAAAAAGTAAATGAATTAGGAGGGGAATCTCACAACTAATTTTTGTTTTAATCTCACACCTTGGAGCACAAAGATTAATCTAATAGAATAAAACATACAAATGGCAAAAAAAGCATATAAAAAATGAATTTAGAGCCAGAAATAATGTCAAAAAAGTTTGGTGCATTACAGCATAAGGAGTGCTAAAGTTTTTGGAACTGAATTGCTCTCCCACTTCACAAACTCCTTTTCCACCTTGATAGGATTTTTACCATCGCTTCTTCATTAAAACTCAGAGACTCTGGCCAGATTCCTTCAAAGAGAAGTCACTGATTTTTTGTTACATTTCCATTTTTCAGTGCTTACTTAGCTATGTGTAAGAGGGGGAAAAGAAAGTACTACCTGTGTCGATGACACCTATTATGGTTCCTTCACCTAAGTTGATTTCATTGGAAATAGTGTTTGAAGATAAATGATGGATACCAAGGAAGTCCCAACTTCTTATTGTGTGATGTTTGTGTATCTGATTCAGAATGATAGAAACTACCCCGAGAAATTCTGTAACACATAGTATGAATGTAGCTTTTAAAATGTGCTTAAACAGTTAAAAAACAATAAGATTAATTGGTTCAAAGATCATACTTGCTACTTCTTCTGCTTGAGATTTTGTTAACCTTGCAGCAAACCCTGAAAATCCATGCTTATAGCTGTAAAGAATTGAATTCTTTGCAGTTTCTTTGCTTCAAAACAGAAAATGGACACTTGATATATTATTTTCTTGAATCTCAATGCATTATTACAATACCAGCTCCATTTGAAACTAACGGATATATGAAGAGTACTACAAAGCCATACCTTCCTAGAAGTGAAGATAATATTTTGTGGTGAGTCTTTTTAGTAGTGTCTGGATTATCATATATCTTATCCTCCATGTATACAATATTCACCTGAAATCATTCATTTAATAATTGATGATGCTTAAGTGTCTCATAATAATAATACTAAATATAATCATAGAAAGTTGAGTTACATTCATAGAAGATGTGGTCTCAGCAAGTATCTGAGTGAGGAATAGAAAATCTTACAGTAAAAGAATAGCTGAAATTATAAGCCATTGGTCTATTCTATTCCATCTCATGTTCCTTGCATTAGTAGTACTCATTATCCTAGTAGAGAGAGCTTAAAAGGCTTTTCAAATTCTTGTAACATACTAAATATTTTAAAGGAAATTCTCTTATAAGGTTGCCTTATCAGTTATCAGCACCTATGATGTGCATGATTACTTTTTTGAAAACAAGAAAAAGTGGGGAATCATTTTTCTTTTGTCCATTGCACTTTTGAGTTTTATGCTCAGTCAGAGAAAAAAAGTACACATAAGTACCTTTACGACCAGAATGTATTTGAAGGGAATACATTTTTGTTGCAAATATCCTTCACTACTTTTGTGATAGCAAGGGAAACCACATACTGCACCAATGGAACTATTCACCCATCCTCCATTTGCAGTGTAAAGGAAAATAGGAGACAACCTAACGGAGACTCCCAGACATTCTTTGAGCGACCTGAGAGTAAGCCCTCAGATCAATCTTGGTGCAACATATAACATTTATGATCAAACAGAATAAAGAATCACAAAAATTCAAACGTTGTATCAAACCTCACCCCTTGGTCTGAACATCAGCAAGACAAACTGAACCAATAGGAAGCTCACAAAAGTTGCTACACAAAAATTATACAATATTTAGGATGATACAATGATATTGCACAACAATGAGAATGGAAATCAGCAAGTAGAAAACAAGATAGAAATTTGATAAAAGTAAGGTTAAGAGTTTAGACATAAACAAAGTATAGAAAATTAGATATATCACAATTTTTCAACTGATCCTTCAAAGTCTAACCAAAGCATAGTCTATGAAACACACAGTACTAAAAATGCAACCGAAGTGATTGCTCAGTAGATACGTACTGCAAAACTACATCATATGTAGAAGCTAACCGCGGCGACCAAACAAGAAGCCTGCCAAATGTATCAGTGCAAAGAGATTCTACATTAATAAAAGACAAGCTAGATTCCACATTAATGAAAGAAAAATAAACAAATGCAATTAGGTTTAACAAACTAGTTGAGCTGAAGTAATGTGATCAATTGATTATGCTAATTAGGTTTAACGAAAGCAAATTCAGAATTTCAAGATGAAAATAGTAGATACAAAAATTGCAAAAATAAATATAATAATCAGAGAGAGACAAAGAAGAACTTACAAGAAGTTGTGATGGCAACGTGTCTGGCTACGGGCTCACAGCGACAGTGATCGGTAAAGATGTTGCAATGAAGAATCTGTGGAAGAAGAAGAACTTACATGCAGATTCACAAATAACAACGTGATAAAGTGATATATATATATATATAGAGAGAGAGAGAGAGAGGAACTTACACGAAGGGGATGGCGTGGCAGCGAGCTCGGCTGAAGAAGAAGAAGAAGAAGAAGAAGAAGAAGAAGAAGAAGAAGAAGAAGCTCTACTCTCTGTCTCTCTCCGTGATCGTGACTCCGTCTCTGGTCTCTACTCTCAGGCGTTGGAGGAGAAGAAGCCTCACCTGAACCTTGATTGTCTGAAGGATTAGGGTTAAATTTTCGGAAGATGAGTGAAACAACGGACGTGGGAAGCAAACGCGGGAGTGGTGTTCTTTTGGATAAAAATCGACGGCTATTTCGTCGATTTTAGTTAAACTAAAAATCAACACTTTAGCTGTCTATTTTCTATAATAAATCTACACCATCCATTTAACCTACAGAAGAAATCTCTATCGTTTAAATTTATCGACGCCAAAAGTCGTCGATATTTTAATTATTAAAATCGACAACCAGTCTGTCGATTTTAAAAGAAAAAAAATTTCAACTACTGTTTCGTCGATAATGTGACGATAATAGTAAGGAGGTTAAAAGGTTGCTAAAATAATAGACGACATCGTCGTCGATTTTAATATTTTATTTCAAATCATCTCTTTTCTATTTTATCGACGGCAAGCCATCGAAAAATATCGACAAAAAACTTGACCGTTGATTTTTCGCGTCGATAATTACACTATTTCTTGTAGTGGATGGGATAGAAAGAGTCTTATAATAACTTTAGTTATCTCCATGTAATATTTTGATGTGTTGTGTACCTTTTGAAACGAGATTTTACTTGGTATTACATGTAATGGATAATTACACTCTATTTTGATTTGTGTTGTTTGGACTAAAAACATATCTAGCTTATAATGAAACTTTTATGATTTAGATTTCTTGAATTTCTTATTTTTAGATTTATTTAGTGATTATCATCATTTTGGGATGTGAATATGCTTTAAAAAAATTAAATCGCATATAACAAAACAGGCTATGGTCACAGTTTTTATGTAAGGTGACCATAGATAAAGCTATGGTCACGGTTTTAAGGAGGGGTGACCATAGAGGCTATGGTCACAGTGAAAAAATGTGGCCTAAAGTGTCAGAATTTAAAAATTGTAACCATGGCCATAGAACCCGTAACCATAAATAAAAAAACCGTGATCATAGACCTATGGCCATCGCAGAATAGGCCACGGTAAAAAACCGTGACCATAGATCTATGGTCACTCTTTTTATTAGTTATAGTCACAATTTTTTACCATGACCATAGACCTTTTTTTTGTAGTGTTATTTGACTATGTTTTTTGAATAATTTTAAATGTTATATTATTATTATTGGTTTAAATTAAAAAAAGAATTTTATTTTTAACAACGACTAGATTGTCGATTATAATGATAAATAAAATCATCTATGCATGAGTTTTATTGTTGATGATAAATATCGGTGATATTAATTATTAGTGACGAATAAAGAGATGTCAATAAAATTGGTCAAAAATTATAACAGAGATTTAGGACATTTATCGAAAGCCAAGTTGTTAATAAAATGTCATCGATAAATATGAATTTTCTCATAGTGATTATTGCAAGACGTCAAGGACTTCTATATTTATAGTCTTTCTTAAACTCTTTTGGACACTAGGAGTGATTGGGTAGGGTTTAAGAACTTAAAAATACATACTTTTCAAATAAAGTTCAAAAAATCAAATTTTCAAACTTTGAGCGTTCGGAGTTCACATCATTCAACCTATCAACCCAAATCTTTGGAAAATACCTCTAAATACATGTTTTCAGAATCTAAAAAAGTTCTTGTCAAACCGATTTGAATTTTTATGATTTAAAATCATTTTTAACTTAATTTGAATCATTTTTAACTTGAGAGATAAAGTTAATTTATCCTTAACAAGATATTAGAGTCATAAAATTTGTTTTACTAAATTTTGAATTTTGATCTTGTTGCAATTGCCATTATTGCCGCTTTCTAAATTTTATGATGAATAAAATGCTTAAATTTTATAACGTAATTTCTATCATTAAAGTTCATTTTCCTTTTACTGAAATTTGATAACTCTCATAATTACCACTATGTCCTCAATACGTGAAATCTATTTTTGTCACTCATCAAATAATTTTACTATACATAAAATATCTTTGTCGACATTAAATATATTTGTTGAAGGTTCTCAATGGCATAGGAAATGGGAGATTGAATCTATGGCCTTGGTGGACGAAATTGTGATCCATATTCTTTGTATTTGTATGAAATCATTATTATGGCACCGGTTGAATTCACAACTCCGTTCAACTAACCAGCAAGTGTACTGGGTCGTCCAAGTAATAAACCTTACGTGAGTAAGGGTCGATCCCACAGAGATTGTTGGTATGAAGCAAGCTATGGTCACCTTGTAAATCTCAGTTAGGCAGATTAAATTGGTTTATGGTTTCGAAAATTAATAATAAAATAGAAATAATAAAAGGGATAGAATACTTATGCAGATTCATTGGTGGGAATTTCAGATAAGCGAATGAAGATACTGTATGGCTCAAGAACGCCTACTTTCCTACTGCTTCAACTCAATCCTTCTTACTCCTTTCCATGGCAAGCTGTGTATAGGGGTTCACCGTTCGACGATGGCTACTTTGTATCCTCTCTGGAAAATGGTCCTCTGCGCTGTCACTCGCATGGCTAATCGTCTGGAGGCATCACACTGGCCGAAGGCTACATCCCATCCTCGCAGTGAAAACTACGCTCACGCGCTCTGTCACAGCACGGCTAATCACTGGTTGGTTCCCGCTCCTGCTGGAATAGAATCCCTTGATTCTTTTGCGTCTATCACTAACGCCCAGCACTTGCGAGTCTGAAGCACGTCATAGTCATTCATTACCGGAATCCTACTCGGAATACCACAGACAAGGTTAGACTTTCCGGATTCCCAGGATCCTACTCGGAATACCACAGACAAGGTGAGACTTTCCGGATCCTCATGAATGCCGCCATCTATCTAGCTTATACCACGAAGATTCTGTTGGGGAATCTAAGAGATACACATTCAAGCTCGGTTGCATGTAGAACGGAGGTGGTTGTCAATCATGCGCGTTCATAGGTGAGAATGATGATGAGCGTCACATAATCATCACATTCATCATGTTCTTGGGTGCGAATGAATATCTTAGAATAAGAATAAGAGAGAATTGAATGAAAAGTAATAGTAATTGTATTGAAACTTGAGGTACAGCAGAGCTCCACACCCTTAATCTATGGTGTGCAGAAACTCCACCGTTAAAAATACATAAGTAAAAGGTTCAGGCATGGCCGAATGACCAGCCCCCTGAGTGATCAAGAGACCGAATAATCAAAGGCTAAACAGTCAAGAGATTAAACTGTCAAAAGATGTCTAATACAATAGTTAAATGTTCTATTTATAATAAACTAGCTCCTAGGGTTTACATGAGTAAGTAATTGATGCATAAATCCACTTCCGGGGCCCACTTGGTGTATGCTTGGGCTGAGTTTGATCAATCCACGAGCTGAGGCTTCTCTTGGAGTTGAACTCCGAGTTATGACGTGTTTTGGGCGTTCAACTCCGGATCATGACGTTTTTCTGGCGTTTAACTCCAGACAGCAGCATGTACTTGGCGTTCAACGCCAAGTTACGTCGTCAATTTCCGAATGAAGTATGGACTATTATCTATTGCTGGAAAGCTCTGGATGTCTACTTTCCAACGCCATTGAGAGCGCGCCATTTGGAGTTCTGTAGCTCCAGAAAATCCATTTTGAGTGCTGGGAGGTCAGATTCCAACAGCATCAGCAGTCCTTTTGTCAGCCTGTTTTCAGAGTTTTGCTCAAGTCCCTCAATTTCAGTCAGAAATTATCTGAAATCACAGAAAAACACACAAACTCATAGTAAAGTCCAGAAATGTGAATTTAACATAAAAACTAATGAAAACATCCCTAAAAGTAGCTTGAACTTACTAAAAACTACCTAAAAATAATGCCATAAAGCGTATAAATTATCCGCTCATCACAACACCAAACTTAAATTGTTGCTTGTCCCCAAGCAACTGAAAATCAAATAGGATAAAAAGAAGAGAATATACTATAAATTCCAAAATATCAATGAATATTAATTATAATTAGATGAGCGGGACTTGTAGCTTTTTGCTTCTGAACAGTTTTGGCATCTCACTTTTTCCTTTGAAGTTTAGAATGATTGGCTTCTCTAGGAACTTAGAATTTCGGATAGTGTTATTGACTTTCCTAGTTAAGCATGTTGATTCTTGAACACAGCTACTTATGAGTCTTGGCTGTGGCCCTAAGCACTTTGTTTTCCAGTATTACCACCGGATACATAAATGCCACAGACACATAACTGGGTGAACCTTTTCAGATTGTGACTTAGCTTTGCTAAAGTCCCCAGTTAGAGGTGTCCAGAGCTCTTAAGCACACTCTTTTGCTTTGGATCACGACTTTAACCACTCAGTCTCAAGCTTTTCACTTGGACCTTCATGACACAAGCACATGGTTAGGGACAGCTTCATTTAGCCGCTTAGGCCTGGATTTTATTTCCTTGGGCCCTCCTATCCATTGATGCTCAAAGCCTTGGATCCTTTTTACCCTTGCCTTTTAGTTTTAAGGGCTATTGGCTTTTTCTGCTTGCTTTTTCTTTTTCTTTCTATTTTTTTTCAAGCTTTTGCTATTCACTGCTTTTTCTTGCTTCAAGAATCAATTTCATGATTTTTCAAATCATCAATAACATTTCTCTTTGTTCATCATTCTTTCAAGAGCCAACAGTTTTAACATTCATAAACAACAAGATCAAAATTATGCACTGCTCAAGCATTCATTCAGAAAACAAAAAGTATTGTCACCACATCAATATAATTAAATTCAAGGATAAATTCGAAATTCATGTACTTCTTGTTATTTTGAATTAAAACATTTTTCATTTAAGAGAGGTGAAGGATTAATGGATTTTATTCATAGCTTTAAGGCATGGTTACATACTAATGATCATGAAGTAAAGACACAAAACATAGATAAACACAACATTAAAAAACGAAAAGCAGAAAGAAATAAGAACAAGGAATGAATCCACCTGAGTGAGGGTGGCGCCTTCTTGAAGGTCCAATGGTGCTTTTTGAGCTCCTCTATGTCTCTTCCTTGCTTCTGTTGAATGATTCCTAGTAATTTTGGTGTTTCTACCCTTAGTTGCTTCCAATATTTGTGTGGAGGACAACTTATCCCCTGAGGTATCTCAGGGATCTCTTGATTTGCAGCCACATGTTCTACCACTGAGCTATGACGGCTTTATATGAGTCTTTCCATCTCCCAAGACTCAGAGGTGGAAGCTTTTGTCTTCCCTTTGAGGTTTCTCTGGCCTTAGGTGCCATTAATGGTAATGGAAAAGCAAAAAAGCTATGCTTTTACCACACCAAACTTAAAATATTGCTCGCCCTCGAGCAAGAGAAGAAAGAAGAGAAGAAGAAGAAGAAGAAGAAAATGGAGGTGAGTGAGGGGAGATGGATTCGGCTATATGGGTTGGATTGGGTGGGAAAGAGAAGTTGAATTGTAAAGGTAGGTGGGGTGTATGGGGAAGAGTGGATAGATGTAGGTGGTGAATGAAAAACAGAAGGGATGACCATGAATGGAGAGAGAGAGGGCGAGGTAGGTAGGGATCCTGTGAGGTCCACAGATCCTGAGGTGTCAAGGAATTCCATCCCTGCACCAAATAGGCATGTAAAATGCCTTCGTGCACCATTCTGGCGTTCAAACGCCCATTGGTGCATGTTCTGGGCGTTCAACGCCCAAATGTAACATGTTTCTGGCGTTGAACGCCAGTTTCATGCTTGTTACTGGCGTTCAGCGCCAGTTTTTCCTCTCTGGGCACATTCCTGGCGTTCAGCGCCAGAATGTTGCTTGTTTCTGGCGTTCAGCACCAGAATGATGCTCTGTTCTGGCGTTGAACGCCAGCCAGATGCATCTTACTGGCGTTGAACGCCAGCCTGTGCGTCCTCCAGGGTGTGAATTTTTTCTTCTGCTGTTTTTGATTCTATTTTTAATTTTTATGATTTTTTCGTGACTCCTCATGATCATGTACCTAATAAAACACAAAATAACAATAAAATAGAATAGAATAAAATTAGATAATTAAAATTGGGTTGCCTCCCAACAAGCGCTTCTTTAATGTCAATAGCTTGACAGTGGCTCCCATGGAGCCACAAGGTGATCAGGTCAATGTTGTATAGTTGCCAACACCAAACTTAGAGTTTGGATATGGGGTCTTAACACCAAACTTAGAGTTTGGTTGTGGCCTCACAACACCAAACTTAGAGTTTGACTGTGTGGGCTCTTCTTGACTCTGAACTGAGAGAAGCTCTTCATGCTTACTCTCTTTTGTCACAGAGGGATGACCATGTGCCTTAAACACAAGGTAGTCCCCATTTAATTGAAGGACTAATTCACCTCTGTTGACATCTATCACAGCTCCTGCTGTGGCTAGGAAAGGTCTTCCAAGGATGATGCAATCATCCTCTTCCTTCCTAGTGTCTAAGATTATGAAATCAGCAGGGATGTAAAGGCCTTCAACCTTTACAAACACATCCTCTACTATTCCATAAGCTTGTCTCAATGACTTGTCTGCCAGTTGTAATAAGAACAAGGCAGGTTGTACCTCAATGATCCCCAGCTTCTCCATTACAGAGAGTGGCATAAGATTTATCCCTGATCCCAGATCACACAGAGCTTTTGCAAAGGTCATGGTGCCTATGGTACAAGGTATTAAGAACTTGCCAGGATCTTGTTTCTTTTGAGGTAGAATTTTCTGAATCCAAGTATCCAGTTCATTAATGAGCAAGGGAGGTTCACTTTCCCAAGTCTCATTACCAAACAACTTGGCATTCAGCTTCATGATAGCTCCTAAATAGTGAGCAACTTGCTCTCCAGTTACATCTTCATCCTCTTCTGAGGAAGAATAGTCTTCAGAGCTCATAAATGGCAGAAGGAGATTTAATGGAATCTCTATGGTCTCTATATGAGCCTCAGATTCCTTTGGATCCTTAATAGGAAACTCCTTCTTGTTTGAGGGACGTCCCAGGAGGTCTTTCTCACTAGGATTTTCGTCCTCCTCCTCCCTTGTGCATTCGGCCATATTGACTATGTCAATGGCTTTGCACTCTCCTTTTGGATTCTCTTCTGTATTGCTTGGGAGAATACTGGGAGGAGTTTCAATGACTTTCTTACTCAGCTGGCCCACTTGTGCCTCCAGATTTCTAATGGAGGATCTTGTTTCACTCATGAAACTGAAAGTGGCTTTTGACAGATCAGAGACTACATTGGCTAAATTAGAGGTGTTTTGTTCAGAATTCTCTGTCTGTTGCTGAGAAGATGATGGATATGGCTTGCTATTGTTCAGCCTGTTGCGTCCACCATTGTTAAAGCCTTGTTGAGGCTTTTTGTTGATCCTTCCATGAGAAATTTGGATGATTTCTCCATGATGGGTTATAAGTGTTTCCATAAGGTTCACCCATGTAATTAACCTCTGCCATGGCAGGGTTCTCAGGATCATAAGCTTCTTCAGAAGCTGCCTCTCTAGTACTGTTTGATGCATGTTGCCATCCATTCAGATTTTGAGAGATCATGTTGACCTGTTGAGTCAATACTTTGTTCTGAGCCAATATGGCATTCAGAGTATCAATTTCAAGAACTCCTCTCTTCTGAGGTATCCCATTGTTCACGGAATTCCTCTCAGAAGTGTACATGAACTGGTTATTTGCAACCATGTCAATGAGTTCTTGAGCCTCTTCAGGCGTTTTCTTCAGGTGAATAGATCCACCTGCAGAATGGTCCAATGACATTCTCGAAAATTCAGAGAGACCATAATAGAATGTATCTAATATGGTCCATTCTGAAAACATGTCAGATGGACATCTTTTGGTCAGCTGCTTGTATCTTTCCCAAGCTTCATAGAGGGATTCACCATCTTTTTGTTTGAAGGTTTGAACATCCACTCTCAGCTTGCTCAGCTTTTGAGGAGGAAAGAATTTATCCAAGAAGGCAGTGACCAGCTTATCCCATGAGTCCAGGCTATCCTTGGGTTGTGAATCCAACCATATTCTAGCTCTGCCTCTTACAGCAAAAGGGAAAAGCATGAGTCTGTAGACTTTAGGATCAACTCCATTCGTCTTTACAGTCTCACAGATCTGCAAGAACTCAGTTAAAAACTGATAAGGATCTTCAGATGGAAGTCCATAAAACTTGCAGTTTTGTTGCATTAAGGCAACTAGCTGAGGTTTCAGCTCAAAGTTGTTGGCTCCAATGGCAGGAATGGAGATGCTTCTTCCATCAAACTTGGACGTTGGCTTTGTGAAGTCACCAAGTATTCTCCTTGAATTATTATTATTTTCGGCTGCCATCTCCTTCTCTTGTTCGAAAATTTCTGAAAGGTTGTTTCTGGATTGTTGTAATTTAGCTTCTCTTAATTTTCTCTTCAAAGTCCTTTCAAGTTCTGGATCAATTTCAACAAGAGTGCCTTTATCTCTGTTCCTGCTCATATGAAAGAGAAGAAAACAAGAAAAGAAAGAGGAATCCTCTATGTCACAGTATAGAGATTCCTTTATGTTAGTAGAAGAAGAGAGGGGTAGAAGAAATAGAAGGGGGAATTCGGATATCTAGATGGAGAGAGGTGAAGAGAAGTGTTAGTAATTAAATAATTAAATAGAATAAGAAAAGAGAAGGGAATTTCGAAAATAATTTTGAAAAAGGGGTTAGTATTTTTTTTGAAAATTAAAGGGTATTAAAATTAAATCATGAAACACTTAATTAATTAAAAAGAATTTTTGAAAAGGAGAGAGGTATTTTCGAAAATTAGAGAGGGAAAAGTAGTTAGGTGGTTTTGAAAAAGATAAGAAACAAACAAAAAGTTAGTTAGTTGATTGAAAAAGATTTGAAATCAAATTTTAAAAAGATAGGAAGAAAAGAAGTTAGATAAGATATTTTGAAATCAAATTTTGAAAAAGATAAAATTTTGAAAAAGATAAGAAAAAAAGATAAGAAAAAGATATTTTGAAAAAGATTTAATTTTTTTTAAAATGACTTAACTAACAAGAAACTACAAGATAAGATTCTAGAACTTAAAGATTGAACCTTTCTTAACAAGAAAGTAACAAATTTCAAATTTTTGAACCAATCACATTAATTGTTAGCTAATTTTCGAAAATTAGATATAAAAGATAAGAAAAAGATTTTGAAAATAATTTGAAAAATATTTTTGAAATTTTCGAAAAATAGAAAAAAAATGAAAAAGATATGATTTTTGAAAAAGATTTTGAAAAGATAAGATTTTTAAAATTTGAAATTTTGACTTGACTTGTAAGAAATAACTAATTTTAAAAATTTTTGACCAAGTCAACCCAAAATTTCGAAAATTTGGAGGGAAATAAGGAAAAGATATTTTTTTGATTTTTGAATTTTTAATTATGAGAGAGAAAACAACAAAAATACTCAATGCATGAAATTTTTAGATCAAAACAATGAGTGCATGCAAGAATGCTATGAATGTCAAGATGAACACCAAGAACACTTTGAAGATCAAGATGAACATCAAGAACATATTTTTGAAAAATTTTTGATGCAAAGAAAACATGCAAGACACCAAACTTAGAAATCTTTAATGCATGGACTCTAACAAACGAAAAATGCATATGAAAAACAACAAACAATACAAAACAAGAAGACTTATCAAGAACAACTTGAAGATCATAAAGAACACTATGAATGCATGGATTTTCGAAAAAGAATGCAAGAAAAATTTTTAAAAAGCATGCAATTGACACCAAACTTAAAAATTGACTCAAGACTCAAACAAGAAACACAAAATATTTTTTTATTTTTAAGATTTTATGTTTTTTTTTGGATTTTTATTAAATTTTTTTCGAAAATATATTTTAGAAAAACGAAAAAGAAAAGAAAAATTTTGAAAAAGATTTTTTTGAAAAGAAAATTACCTAATCTAAGCAACAAGATGAACCGTCAGTTGTCCATACTCGAACAATCCCCGGCAACGGCGCCAAAAACTTGGTGTTGTTGCCGGATTAAAAACTTGGCACCATTGTGGGTTGGAAACAATTGTTTGAATTGTTGTTCGAAATTGATTGTTCCCCGGCAACGGCGCCAAAAACTTGGTGGACGAAATTGTGATCCATATTCTTTGTATTTGTATGAAATCATTATTATGGCACCGGTTGAATTCACAACTCCGTTCAACTAACCAGCAAGTGTACTGGGTCGTCCAAGTAATAAACCTTACGTGAGTAAGGGTCGATCCCACAGAGATTGTTGGTATGAAGCAAGCTATGGTCACCTTGTAAATCTCAGTTAGGCAGATTAAATTGGTTTATAGTTTCGAAAATTAATAATAAAATATAAATAATAAAAGGGATAGAATACTTATGCAGATTCATTGGTGGGAATTTCAGATAAGCGAATGGAGATACTGTATGGCTCAAGAACGCCTACTTTCCTACAGCTTCAACTCAATCCTTCTTACTCCTTTCCATGGCAAGCTGTGTATAGGGGTTCACCGTTCGATGATGGCTACTTTGTATCCTCTCTGGAAAATGGTCCTCTGCGCTGTCACTCGCATGGCTAATCATCTGGAGGCATCACACTGGCCGAAGGCTACATCCCATCCTCGCAGTGAAAACTACGCTCACGCGCTCTGTCACAGCACGGCTAATTACTGGTTGGTTCCCGCTCCTGCTGGAATAGAATCCCTTGATTCTTTTGTGTCTGTCACTAACTCCCAGCACTTGCGAGTCTGAAGCACGTCACAGTCATTCATTACCGGAATCCTACTCGGAATACCACAGACAAGGTTAGACTTTCCGGATTCCCAGGATCCTACTCGGAATACCACAGACAAGGTGAGACTTTCCGGATCCTCATGAATGCCGCCATCTATCTAGCTTATACCACGAAGATTCTGTTGGGGAATCTAAGAGATACACATTCAAGCTCGGTTGCATGTAGAACGGAGGTGGTTGTCAATCACGCGCGTTCATAGGTGAGAATGATGATGAGCGTCACGTAATCATCACATTCATCATGTTCTTGGGTGCGAATGAATATCTTGGAATAAGAATAAGAGAGAATTGAATGAAAAGTAATAGTAATTGTATTGAAACTTGAGGTACAGCAGAGCTCCACACCCTTAATCTATGGTGTGCAGAAACTCCACCGTTAAAAATACATAAGTAAAAGGTTCAGGCATGGCTGAATGGCCAGCCCCCTGAGTGATCAAGAGACCGAATAATCAAAGGCTAAACAGTCAAGAGATTGAACTGTCAAAAGATGTCTAATACAATAGTTAAATGTTCTATTTATAATAAACTAGCTCCTAGGGTTTACATGAGTAAGTAATTGATGCATAAATCCACTTCCGGGGCCCACTTGGTGTATGCTTGGGCTGAGTTTGATCAATCCACGAGCTGAGGCTTCTCTTGGAGTTGAACTCCGAGTTATGACGTGTTTTGGGCGTTCAACTCCGGATCATGACGTTTTTCTGGCGTTTAACTCCAGACAGCAGCATGTACTTGGCGTTCAACGCCAAGTTACGTCGTCAATTTCCGAATGAAGTATGGACTATTATCTATTGCTGGAAAGCTCTGGATGTCTACTTTCCAACGCCGTTAAGAGCGCGCCATTTGGAGTTCTGTAGCTCCAGAAAATCCATTTTGAGTGCAGGGAGGTCAGATTCCAACAGCATCAGCAGTCCTTTTGTCAGCCTGTTTTCAGAGTTTTGCTCAAGTCCCTCAATTTCAGTCAGAAATTACCTGAAATCACAGAAAAACACACAAACTCATAGTAAAGTCCAAAAATGTGAATTTAACATAAAAAGTAATGAAAACATCCCTAAAAGTAGCTTGAACTTACTAAAAACTACCTAAAAACAATGCCAAAAAGCGTATAAATTATCCGCTCATCAGGCCTCTTTTAAATTTGTACTCTTTTAATTTTTAAACTTTAAACCAAGTTTTAAGACTTTGTTAATGTGAAATCTATAATATTAATTATGCAGGAGACAAATTCATTTTGTCTGTCACCGATTGAATTAGAAACGGAGCAGAGAAGTGATATCAACTCTTGTATTGCTATGGCATCTATGAAGTTGATTAAATAGGAGATAATTTCATTTTGTCTCATAACGAGCAGATTAAAAGGATTAGAAAAGAGAAAATAACACAGTTGTATATCCTAGTTCAACCACTATATCCAATGTTATCTACATCCCGTCTCCACCATAATTATGTGGAATTTTCACTATCTTTTTCAAAGATTTACAAACATCAATTTTTAAGGATTTAACCTAATCCTATCAGGGACAAACTAAACTTCTATCCAAGTTTGATTTGACTAGATTCACTCTCTAGACTCTCAACACAAAGTGCTCACCCAACTTAGCAAGGAAAACCTTTTAGGTTTATGAAAACAAAACAGAAACAATTACAAAAGAGATTGACATAATTTCTGGCTTTTCTCTAAGCTTTCTATCTTTACTTTTTCTCTTAATGGCTTTTACTGATTCCCTGCTAATTAGTCTTTTCCATTGATTTGAAATAAAGAAAGATAAAATTGAAGAACAAAAGGTATAGCTAGAAAACTATGAAGACCCAAATAGTATGCTCACTCTTATTACTTCAATTTCTGGCTGTTTAACTTTATATATAAGAGTAAATCTTCCAAACTTGAGCTTGGTGAGAATGCATCTTTGACTTTTTCTTCTTCCCCAAAGATTAGAGCAGGGACATAGAGAAGAGATGGGATAGCAGCAGATTTTCATGTATAGAGGGTTGGCTTGGATTCTGACCTAGTTGCTTCTCTTTCTTCCTTTTCTTTTGACATCAAAGATTTGAATCATTGATCTATTCTTAGGCTCCAAGTTTCAATTGGGATCTTTGATTTAAAGTAGAGCAAAAACAACTTCCATTTTCTTCTTTTTACCCGATAATGTATAGTTGAGAAGATGGCAACTTCAACAAGCTAAAGTAGTTGCACAAAGATGGTAACTCAGCTTCTTTGATTTGCTTCTTTACCAAATCAGATTTGATTTTTCTCTTTTGCCTCCAACTTTGAACTTTTTCCTCATTTTTCATTTTGTCCTTGTCCCTTTTTATTGTTTTATTGTACCACCGCCTTTCAGATAAGAGATTCTATTCTCTTATTTATCATCAGTGAGATCAATACTAAAGTATTCAAAAATACAAGTAAAAAATAGCACTTTTGTTTATCGTCCTTAAGTTGGACTTATGCGGAGCTCTCATTAAGGTGGCTTGTACTTGAATCCATCCTTGAACATCCACCATTGCTTGGACTTCCAATAAGCTCCAAGGTTCTCAATTAATTTCACCAAGCCTTGATGGAGTTCTTCACAAGCTTGGAGCTCCCAAAGTTGATCCTCATATTGTAATCTGGGATTCCAAACCTCGTTTTGACACCTGTCTTCAAGTTGATCACGGTAATTCCCTCTGGGTGGCATGTGATCCAAATTCTCATGAAGGCACCAAACTATCCTCCTAGACCCATACAATTTAGCACTAGTCCACACTTCGCTCTTCAATTTTGAGCTTCCAACCATAATGAGCCTAGATGTACAACGCCAACCACTAAACATCCTTCTCTTATGCTTCATTCTACAAAACACCCTAAGTTGGCCATCCGTTTCAAGCAAGCCAAATTCAAGTGGGGTAATAAAGCTAAGAGTTATGATTTTTATCCACTCAAAAGAAGGATTAGATGGCAACTTAGGTAGAGAAGTTTCTAATTATCTTGATAGAGCATGTTCCACTCCCGTCCATCCTCTTCTAGGGGCTTTCACCACTTGGCAAGATGCTTCATGCTCTACCTCTTGTGAAGCTTCCTCAAGTTCAAGTTCTTCTTCACCAATGTCCTCTAGTTCTTCCCAATCACTCAAATCATATCTTGGAGGTTGATTGAAATCTACCTCAACATCAATTCCAAGTTCAATGGGGAAGGGTTCATCAAGCTCAAAAGGATCATATGTTGCTGCGGAATCATCATAACTAGGGAAACTTGGTGCTTTCCTCATTTCTTCTAATTCTTCATTCACATTGTGCCTTGGACGTTGCGTACTATCCTCCTTGACATAACTTTCAAACTCTATGGAAGAGGGCTCTTCAACTTGAGATTCCTCTTTGCAATCAACATCTCCTAGATCATCTACCACTTTCTTTGGATCAATTATCTCTACTTCCTCCCCTTGTTGCAATTTTTGCTTTAACTCTTCCTCTTTCCCTTAAAACTTCAAGGTCACTCCCTCACTATGCTCTTTTCTTTCTTCTCCATATTCAACAATAGGAGTGCCTTGATCGTATAAGCTTAGGTGGGAGGCCATGTTGTCAATGGTTTCCGCCATGGTGGTAACCAGGACTTCTAGCTTCTTTAGCTCCTTTTGCCTCTCCTCTTGCCTTCGGATATAAGAGCTAATTTCTCTTATTTGTTCTAGCATGAAGGCATAGAAAGCTTCATCCATTGAAGGAGGTGGTGGAATGAAGGGTTCATTGTTTAGAGGGAAGGTTTCATAATTGGAAAGTGGTTCGCATTGGTGAAAGTCTTGAGGTGGTGTATGAGGAAATGGTGGTTCTTAAGAGTATTGGTGTTAGAAATATGGTGGTTCTAGGTATGGTTCATATGGTGGTTGGTATGGTGGATATGGGTTAGGATCATATGGAGGTGAATGGTGGTATGAGGCTTGTGAGTGAGGTTGATAACAATGTTGAGGGATTGGGTTATATGATGATTGTGGTTGACAACCACAATGAGGGTCAACACATACATTAGATTGGTATGCATCAAGAGTTGGATTGTACCCATAAGAAGTCGGAGGAGGTTGTTGCCAAGAAGGTTGTCCATAAGCTTGGGAATCCTCCTACCTTTTATTTCCAAATCCTTGATGCAAATCCTCATTAAAGCTTCCATTTCCTACAACATAATTTGAACCAGACTCATAGCCAAAGTGGTGAGAATTCATAGTGAAGGAGAAAACAAAAACAAATACTAATAAGAACTAATAAACACTAACTTCTAAAGCAAACAAAAACTAACAAAGAAGTGTATTCACAATATTAATATATATACAATAGCCAATAACATAACACCATTGTAATTCCTTAGCTACGGCGCCATAAATTTGATAGTGAGAATTATTGTCGGTATAGAATTTCTCAATAGAAAAAGAGAAGTTCGTTATAAGCATAGTTCCAAACTAACAAATAATTCTCACATCAAATTTTAATATTGGTTGTCACAAGTACAAACTCCAATGAAAATAAACGGAAGTATTTAAACATTGGATCGTCTCACAAGGAATTGCAATAGAGTGATCAATCATTGGCTATGAAGGAATAAGGGGGTTTGATTTGGTAAAAGGGCAAGAAAATAAATGGAAAAAACATAAAGAAAACACTAAAGAAAGCAAGTGATAAAAAGAGACATACCTGGCAAGGATTGAGAATAGAGGCTTTCTATCCTAGTTACTAATCATAACAATAATTAACAAGAGCTTATCCTATTTAGTCATCTCCAACAATTGAAGAAGGTACAATATTATCTTCACACGAGAGAAAGTCAAATAAGACTAGTTAATCTCAATCCAAAAGTCCTAATCAACTTACTAATTGAATTAGTAGAAAATTAGCGTCAATGGAGATAATATTAACCAACAACTCTAGATTGCCAACATAAGTTGGATATTCATGACTTAAGATTGCCTAATTTCTCTTTCCAAGCAAAGAATGCTCAAAAATCTACTCTAACATGTAACCAGGTATTTTGTCAAACATTTGGAAGGCATAAAGAGAAAGCATCATAAAAGTGCAAGAATAATAAATCTACCAACTACCAATTGCAAGAAAATAACACTAACAACTCAAATCAACAATAAAAGAACATCAAACATCAAAATGCATTAAATGAAATCCATATCCAACAATGGTGTTCATAAAACTAAAGAGAGGTATAAAAAAGGGAAATTAACACTACAAACTAAGAGAATGAAGGTCTAAGAACAAGAAATTGTAAAGAAAACAAGATAGAACAAGAAATTAAACCTAGATCTAAGATGCAATTAACCTAAAACCCTAATTCTAGAGAGAAGAGGGACCTTCTCTCTCTAAAAAACTAACCTATATGATGCTAACCTAAAACTAATTGCTCTTCCTTTTTCCAATCTTGAATTCCGCATCAAATAACCTCAAGAATGAGTTGGATTTAGGCCTGAGAAGCTCAGAAATTACCCCCAGCGAATTCACTTTAATGAGGTCACGTGATCAGCGTCACGCGTGCGCGTGGGTGACGCGTGCGCGTCGCTGGCCAAAATTCCTCCTCACGCGTACGCGTGGGTGACGCGTGCGCGTGGCTTGCAAATCTCTTCTCACGTGTACGCGTGGGTGACGTGTGTGTGTGGCCTTTAATTCCCCAAATGCTTATTTCTTCATGAAGTCTCCACTTTGCATGCTTTTCTTTTCACCTCTTCCATCCATTACTTGCCTTATGAATCTAAAATCACTCAATAAACATATCGGGCAACCCTGCGAAGGACTCCACAAGGTTCACCAATCGCTTTTGTGAGCTCATGTTCCCTATTTTGGTTGAAAGGAATTACCATTCTGAACATTTTCTCGTTCCTCCAGAGCACCTTGTTCAGTTTGTGGTATCCCGCATTGAGCAGCGACAATGGGGATTTCTCAATCGGAGACCACAGGAAGCTAATCTTTCTTGGGTGGTGGAGTTCCACTCCAACTATCACTCACCTTCTCTTTAGTTAATTCTGGTGTGCCAGAAGCAAGTCCCCATATTGGATGAAGCCATTCAGCTGATACTTAAGGTTTTACCAGTGCCGGATGGGACGGATGGTTACCAAGAAGCCTTACTACAGCGCAGCAGACTCGGTTTAGATTGGGGTTCTGTCCTTAGGGTCATTGCCCAACCAGAAGAACATTGGACCCAAAGGAGAGCCAAGGCACGGCCTAAGTGCATTTCGGCACAAGCGCTTACTGTGGAGGCTAGAGTGTAGGCCTAAATCATGTCCCACTATGTACTTCTGAGCACTCATGAGTCCTCAATAACGGTAGACTTGGCCATTATTGTCTGGTGCATTCTCACTGAGAGACTTATCAACATTCCTTACCTCATCTGACAAGTAACGGGCCGCGTTCATTCTAAGAGCAACCTCCCGTTTTCCGCCTTGGTAACGGATTTGATTGCTATCGCCAGAGTTCCCCACGAGGCTAAGGACGTGAAGGCGATAATTCCAGCGAAGGATGACATCATCCCGAGTAAAAAGTATACTAGGCCTCTTGCGGGAAACGCAAGCCTCTATATGGCCATTCCTTCTGACATCCCAACCACCTCATCGGCACCACAGAAATTGTACTACTAATTGCTTGTTGAGCTTACTCAAAAAGGTAGACCGGTATGAGCGGGGGAACAAACACCGCTATGCCTACTTGAAGAAGCTTTTGGGTTGTGCTAACCCACCTATGGAGGAGCCGGACACTTCAGAATCCACTTCATACCAAAGCGAAGCGTGCACGCAAGAGATGGAAGTGCCGACCCCAATCCCACCTTACGCATTACCGATAGCACAGAGGACTGTGCAAATTTCTAAGTGTGGGGAGGTCATTTACCGACTTCCGTAGGTAACAACACTTCTTTTCAACACCCAAATCTCAATTTTCTTTTCTCAATTAGGATAATTTGCATTGCATAATAGTTTTAGAGCTTGTACATATTCCACTTGTCTTTGTGTTAGAACTACATGGTGAGAGTGATGATTCTTTTTCAAGAAACTGTTTTTAGGGCACCCTACCAATTTAAAAAAAACTGTATTGAGCTTTCTTGAAGGAATTAATTTTGGAAAAGGTTTTTGGGCTAAGAACACATAAGCATGTGAGTTTTGAGCCTAATTGCAAGGTTACATCATATAACCACTTATTTCCATTCTTGTGTGCATTGTTCTCTTTCTATGATTTCCATCCTTGATTTGTTTGATTCTATATGTCCATTATTCTGTGTATGAATGCATTTATATGACTGAGGCCATTATTTTAATAGCTCACTTACCCAAATATCCTTACCTTTTGTCTACTATTGTTAGCCAATTTTCAGCCTACGTTAAACCCCCTTTTGTTCTTCAATTTAGCACATTACTACCTCTAAGTGAAAAATAATGAATGTCCTCTAATTTGGATCTTTGATTAGCTTAGACTAGTGAGAGTGTGTCATTTAAGTGTATTTTTGTATATTATTGAAAATATTGGGAATTGGGTACATACTCATGCATTGAATGTTTAAACCATATGCATTGGCACCGTTGTATATAATTCATTGAAAGAAAAAAGAAAAATAAAAGAAAATATATATATATATATGTGCAGAAAAAGAAATAGAAAAATAAAAGAAAGAAAAATATATAGAAAAAAGGAAGCAATAAAAAGGGGACAAAATGCCCCAAGGCAAAGCCAATAATAACCAATGCATATAGGTTGTGAATTGAAAAAGAATACATGAGTGTGTGAAAAGTGAATAAGTGGGTAGTTAGGTCGTATATTAGAATTATATAGGTTGTTATTTGTGTTAGGTGAGAGCTTAGGTTAATCAAAGATTCAAATTTCAAGCTCACTTGGCCATATATGCATCCTTAGCTTTACCCTAGCCCCATTACAACCTAAAGATAAGCCCTCAAGATAAATGTATGCATGCACTGAATAATTGTTAATTGTTAGATGACAAACAAATCTTGGAAAGCATGATTAGAGGATAATTGAGCGAATCAACCCCATACACTTGAGCGACTAGAGCGGATACACTTCCGGTGAGGGTTCGATGCTCAACTCCTTGTTCCTTACTCTCACAAGCTTTCTTCTTACAAGTTGTTTACACAAAATTTGATATTTGAATTGATAGAGTTCATAAATCATCTTATCACCTTGGCGCTATGTGTTCATATATGTTCTTGGAAGTTGATTCACTTTTGACCAAGTAGATAGAAGCATTTGCATTAGTTGCATCCATGTAGGTAAATTGCATTTCATAAATCTTATTCTCCTATGTTCTTTGGCCTTTTAATTTTTAGCAAGATGAATGCTTGGTTTAAGTGTGGGGAGGTTTGATAAATCCCAATTTTGTGGTTTATCTTATGTAGAATTTGAGGGGTTTTATCAATATTTTTCACACTTTCATATAAATTGCATGGTTTTATGTTTCCTTCCTAATTTTGCTTCATGGTTTAAAACATGCTTCTTTAACCCTAAAAAATGCTAAATTTTAATCCTCTTCTATTACCATTCGATATCGTGATGTGTTTGTTAAGTGGATTCAGGATCTATAGGGCAAGAATGGCCTAGAAGATAGAAAGGAAGCATGCACAAGTGGAAGGGACATGAAGAATGAATCTTTGGAAAATTGGTGGCGACGCGCACGCGTGGCTGACGCGTACACGTGGCCCGAGGAGTTCATATGACGCGCCCGCGTGACGCCCATCACATGACATATTTAATGAAATCATGGCTGGAGATTTCTAAGAAGCTCCAGGCCCAAATCCTACTTAATTCTACATGGAAAAGGCCCAAGGAACCAAGGGAGAAAGGATGATTCACTCATTCACATCATACACATAATTTTAGCTAGTTTTTTGTTCTTGTTTTCTAGAGAGAGAAACTCTTACTTCTCTCTAGATTTTTAGTTTGTTTTGATCTTTCTGTGTTGAATTTTTGAATTGGGTGTTGTTAATTCTAGTTTCAATTACTTGATTTGAGTTCTCTAGTTATAATTTTGTTTAGATCTTGTGTTGAAATTGTGTTCTCTTGTCATTTCCCTTTTTTCTTCCCATGTTATGAACGTTGTGATTTTGACTTTCTCTTAGTGCATTGATGTTTTCTATGATTGATAGTGTTATTTGAGTTATTTTCTATTGATAATTGTTAGTGGGTACTTATAATTTTCAATTAATTTTGTAATTTAAATATGTCTTTAGTTAGTGTATACCGTGTGTTTGATGAAATGTTTTCTTTGATTATGGAGTAGTTTTCTACACTCTTGGCCTAGGCTAAGGGAATTGGGTGACCTTGAGTCAATGGGTCTAATTGAATTGGTGATTTGAGAACCCTTAGTGGTCAAATTGATACCCATTGACATTAATATACTACGTACTAAGCCAATTAGTAGGTAGATTAGGACTTATGAGTTGAAATTGTCCAAGCCATTTGACATACTTCACTTGTTGAAGTAGACTTAATGGGCTTAGTTCCTCATAATTGTCAAGATATGGTTATTAGACAAAGATGGTGATCCCAATTCTTATGCCTATTAGCCAATAGTTCCTTCTTATAATTCATATTTAAAATCCAAAAATCCCAATTGCTTGATTCTTGTTATAGTTAGTTTAGTTGTTCACTTAGTCTTAGAATAGAAGTAGCTTATATGTTATCTTGTTAGATTTCAATTGCTTACACCTTGCTTTAATTGCTTTGATTTAGTTTCTTGCACTTTAAGATTTCTTGCATGTTAAGTTTAGTAGTTTAAATTCTTGTTTATGACTCTCAACCCCGGAATTCTAACCAATATTGATGCACATGTTTGCCCATTCTTTTGAGGATGACCCGAGACTAATACACTCGGTTACTTTTTATTGGGGTTGACTTTGTGACAACTATATCAAAATTTGATTAAAAGGATTATATGTTGGTCTAGGACTATACTATGGCAATGATTTTCTATTGATGAAATTCTAAACCGATGATAAGTTCTCCCATCAATCTTCAAGTATAACACATGGATTTGCTTTGCTATTGGAAGTGCAATTTGGGATTCTTGGCCTCTATTTTGCTTCTCATGTATAACGCAAGAATTCCTACATTATACGCATGGCACTTGGTAGCCCTAGAGTGCTTTTTGTGGCTAGAGTGTGGCTACCTTAGATGCATGACCACTATAACTATTGTATATCATTAGAAAGTCTGGATGTCAACTTTTGAACGCCGCTAGAACCCCTTCATTTGGACCTCTCTCGCTCAAGTTAGGTTCGTTGGAGTACGAAGAGGTCAAAAGGGGTATGGCTCCTGATGAGCGGATAATTTATACGCTTTTTGGCATTATTTTTAGGTAGTTTTTAGTAAGTTCAAGCTACTTTTAGGGATGTTTTCATTAGTTTTTATGTTAAATTCACATTTCTGGACTTTACTATGAGTTTGTGTGTTTTTCTGTGATTTCAGGTAAATTCTGGCTGAAATTGAGGGATTTGAGCAAAACTCTGAAAAAGGCTGACAAAAGGACTGCTGATGCTGTTGGAATCTGACCTCCCTGCACTCGAAATGGATTTTCTGGAGCTACAGAACTCCAATTGGCGCGCTCTCAACGGCGTTGGAAAGTAGACATCCAGGGCTTTCCAGCAATATATAATAGTCCATACTTTATTCGGAATTTGACGATGTAACTTGGCGTTGAACACCAAGTTCATGCTGCTGTCTGGAGTTAAACGCCAGAAAAACGTCATGATCCGGAGTTGAACGCCCAAAACACGTCATAACTCGGAGTTCAACTCCAAGAGAAGCCTCAGCTCGTGGATTGATCAAGCTCAGCCCAAACATACACCAAGTGGGCCCCGGAAGTGGATTTATGCATCAATTACTTACTCATGTAAACCATAGGAGCTAGTTTATTATAAATAGAACATTTAACTATTGTATTAGATGTCTTGGATCATTCGGTCTTGTGACCACATGGGGGCTGGCCATTCGGCCATGCCCGGACCTCTTACTTATGTATTTTCAACAGTGGACTTTCTGCACACCATAGATTAAGGGTGTGGAGCTCTGCTGTACCTCAAGTATTAATGCAGTTCTATTTTCTTTTATTCAATTCTCTCTTATTCTTATTCCAAGATATTCATTCGTACCCAAGAACATGATGAATGTGATGATTAGATAACCCTCATTATCATTCTCACTTATGAACGCACGTGATTGACAACCACTCTCGTTCTACATGCAACAGAGCTTGAATGTGTATCTCTTAGATTCCCCAACAGAATCTTCGTGGTATAAGTTAGATAGATGGCGGCATTCATGAGGATCCGGAAAGTCTAAACCTTGTCTATGGTATTCCGAGTAGGATTCTGGGATTGAATGACTGTGACGAGCTTCAAACTCCTGAAGGCTGGGCGTGATGACAAGCGCAAAAGAATCAATGGATTCTATTCCAACCTGATTGAGAACCGACAGATGATTAGCCATGCGAGTGACAGCCGCAGAGGACCATTTTCACTGAGAGGATGGGATGTAGCCACTGACAACGGTGATGCCCTACATACAGCTTGCCATGGAAAGGAGTAAGAAGGATTGAGTTGAAGCAGTAGGAGAGCAGGCGTCCTTGAGCCATGCAGTACCTCCATATGCTTATCTGAAATTCCTACCAATGAATCTGCATAAGTGTTCTATCCCTTTTATTATTTCATCTATTTTCTTATTATTAATTTCCGAAACCATAAACCAATTTTAATCTGCCTAACTGAGATTTACAAGGTGACTATAGCTTGCTTCATACCAACAATCTCTGTGGGATCGACCCTTACTCACGTAAGGTTTATTACTTGGACGACCCAGTACACTTGCTGGTTAGTTGAACGGATTTGTGAATTCAACCAGTGCCATAATAATGATTTCATCTCAAAATAGTTAGAACATGGATCACAGTTTTGTCCACCAAGTTTTTGGCGCCGTTGCCGGGGATTGTTCGAGTATGGACAACTGACGGTTCATCTTGTTGCTCAGATTAGGTAATTTTCTTTTCAAAATCTTTTTCAAAAATTTTTCTTTTATTTTTCGTTTTTATAAACTTTATTTTCAAAAAAATTAATAAAAATTCAAAAAATTCATAAAATCATAAAAATAAAAAATTATTTTGTGTTTCTTGTTTGAGTCTTGAGTCAATTTTTAAGTTTGGTGTCAATTGCATGCTTTAAAAAAATTTTCTTGCATTTTTTTCGAAAATCCATGCATTCATAGTGTTTTTCATGATCTTCAAGTTGTTCTTGATAAGTTCTCTTGTTTGATCTTGATGATTTCTTGTTTTGTGTCTTTTCTTGTTTTTCATGTGCATCTTTGCATTCATATTTTTCATGCATTAAAGATTTCTAAGTTTGGTGTCTTGCATGTTTTCTTTGCATCAAAAATTTTTCAAAAATATGTTCTTGATGTTCATCATGACCTTCAAAGTGTTCTTGGTGTTCATCTTGACATTCATAGTGTTCTTGCATGCATCTTGTATTTTGATCCAAAATTTTCATGTTGTGGGTCATTTTTGTGTTTTTCTCTCTCATAACTAAAAATTCAAAAATAAAAAAAAATATTTTTTCCTTATTTCCCTCCAAATTTTCGAAATTTTGGATTGACTTGGTCAAAAATTTTTAAAATTAGTTGTTTCTTACAAGTCAAGTCAAAATTTCAATTTTAAAAATCTTATCTTTTTAAAATCTTTTTCAAAAATCATATCTTTTTCATTTTTTTTATAATTTTCGAAAAATTTCAAAAATATTTTTCAAAGTATTTTCAAAATCTTTTCCTTATCTTTATATCATATTTTCGAAAATTCACTAATAATTAATGTGATTGGTTCAAAAATTTGAAGTTTGTTACTTTCTTGTTAAGAAAGGTCCAATCTTTAAGTTCTAGAATCTTATCTTGTAGTTTCTTGTTAGTGAAGTAAGTAATTTCAAATTTTTAAATTAAATCTTTTTATCTTTTATTTGATCTTTTTCAAAAATTTTATCTTTTTCAAAATTTGATTTCAAAATATCTTATCTAACTTGCTATCTTCTTATCTTTTTCAATTTTGATTTCAAATCTTTTTCAATCAACTAACTAACTTTTTGTTTGTTTCTTATCTTTTTCAAAACCACCTAACTACTTTTCCCTCTCTAATTTTCGAAAATATCTCATCCCTTTTTCAAAAATTCTTTTTAATTAACTAATTGTTTCATGTTTTAATTTTAATCTTATTTTATATTTAATTTTCGAAAATTACTAATCCTTTTTCAAAAATTTTTTTCGAAATCTCCCTTCTCTTTTCTTCTTCTATTTAATTATTTAATTACTAACACTTCTCTTCACCTCTCTTCATCCATAAATCCGAATCCATTCTTCATTCTTCTACCCCTTCTTTTTCTACTAACATAAAGGAATCTCTATACTGTGACATAGAGGATTCCTCTTCTTTTCTTGTTTTCTTCTCTTTCATATGAGCAGGAACAAGGATAAAGGCACTCTTGTTGAAATTGATCCAGAACCTGAAAGGACTCTGAAGAGAAAATTAAGAGAAGCTAAATTACAACAATCCAGAAACAACCTTTCAGAAATTTTCGAACAAGAGAAGGAGATGGCAGCCGAAAATAATAATAATAATGCAAGGAGAATGCTTGGTGACTTCACAAAGCCAACGTCCAAGTTTGATGGAAGAAGCATCTCCATTCCTGCCATTGGAGCCAACAACTTTGAGCTGAAACCTCAGCTAGTTGCTTTAATGCAACAAAAATGCAAGTTTTATGGACTTCCATCTGAAGACCCCTATCAGTTCTTAACTGAGTTCTTGCAGATCTGTGAGACTGTGAAGACGAATGGAGTTGATCCTGAAGTCTACAGACTCATGCTTTTCCCTTTTGCTGTAAGAGACAGAGCTAGAATATGGTTGGATTCACAACCTAAGGATAGCCTGGACTCATGGGATAAGCTGGTCACTGCCTTCTTGGATAAATTCTTTCCTCCTCAAAAGCTGAGCAAGCTGAGAGTGGATGTTCAAACCTTCAAACAAAAAGATGGTGAATCCCTCTATGAAGCTTGGGAAAGATACAAGCAGCTGACCAAAAGATGTCCATCTGACATGTTTTCAGAATGGACCATATTAGATATATTCTATTATGGTCTCTCTGAATTTTCGAAAATGTCATTGGACCATTCTGCAGGTGGATCTATTCATCTGAAGAAAACGCCTGAAGAGGCTCAAGAACTCATTGACATGGTTGCAAATAACCAGTTCATGTACACTTCTGAGAGGAATTCCGTGAACAATGGGATACCTCAGAAGAAAGGAGTTCTTGAAATTGATACTCTAAATGCCATATTGACTCAGAACAAAGTGTTGACTCAACAGGTCAACATGATCTCTCAAAATCTGAATGGATTGCAACATGCATCCAACAGTAGTAGAGAGGCTGCTTCTGAAGAAGCTTATGATCCTGAGAACCCTGCCATGGCAGAGGTTAATTACATGGGTGAACCTTATGGAAACACCTATAACTCATCATGGAGAAATCATCCAAATTTCTCATGGAAGGATCAACAAAAACCTCAACAAGGTTTTAACAATGGTGGACGCAACAGGCTGAACAATAGCAAGCCATATCCATCATCTTCTCAGCAACAGACAGAGAATTCTGAACAAAACACTTCTAATTTAGCCAATGTAGTCTCTGATCTGTCAAAGGCCACTTTCAGTTTCATGAGTGAAACAAGATCCTCCATTAAAAATCTGGAGGCACAAGTTGGCCAGCTGAGTAAGAAAGTCATTGAAACTCCTCCCAGTACTCTCCCAAGCAATACAGAAGAGAATCCAAAAGGAGAGTGCAAAGCCATTGACATAGTCAACATGGCTGAATGTACAAAGGAGGAGGAGGACGAAAATCCTAGTGAGGAAGACCTCCTGGGACGTTCCTCAAGCAAGAAGGAGTTTCCTATTAAGGATCCAAAGGAATCTGAGGCTCATACAGAGACCATAGAGATTCCATTGAATCTCCTTCTGCCATTCATGAGCTCTGAAGACTATTCATCCTCTGAAGAGGATGAAGATGTGACTGGAGAGCAAGTTGCTCAATATTTAGGAGCTATCATGAAGCTGAATGCCAAGTTATTTGGTAATGAGACTTGGGAAAGTGAACCTCCCTTGCTCATTAATGAATTGGATACTTGGATTCAGAAAATTCTACCTCAAAAGAAACAAGATCCTGGTAAGTTCTTTATACCTTGTACCATAGGCACCATGATCTTTGAAAAAGCTCTGTGTGATCTGGGGTCAGGGATAAATCTTATGCCACTCTCTGTAATGGAGAAGCTGGGGATCATTGAGGTACAACCTGCCTTGTTCTCATTACAACTGGCAGACAAGTCATTGAGACAAGCTTATGGAATAGTAGAGGACGTGTTAGTAAAGGTTGAAGGCCTTTACATCCCTGCTGATTTCATAATCTTAGACACTAGGAAGGAAGAGGATGATTGCATCATCCTTGGAAGCCCTTTCCTAGCCACAACAGGAGCTGTGATAGATGTCAACAGAGGTGAATTAGTCCTTCAATTGAATGGGGACTACCTTGTGTTTAAGGCATATGGCCATCCCTCTGTGACAAAAGAGAGTAAGCATGAAGAGCTTCTCTCAGTTCAGAGTCAGAAGAGCCCACACAGTCAAACTCTAAGTTTGGTGTTGTGAGGCCACACCAAACTCTAAGTTTGGTGTTAAGACCCCATATCCAAACTCTAAGTTTGGTGTTGGCAACTATACAACATTGACCTGATCACCTTGTGGCTCCATGAGCCACTGTCAGCTATTGACATTAAAGAAGTGCTTGTTGGGAGGCAACCCAATTTTATTTATCTAATTTTATTTTATTCTATTTTATTGTTATTTTGTGTTTTATTAGGTACATGATCATGAGGAGTCAAAAAAAAATCATAAAAATTAAAAACAGAATCAAAAACAGCAGAAGAAAAAAATTCACACCCTAGAGGACGCACAGGCTGGCGTTCAACGCCAGTAAGATGCATCTGGCTGGCGTTCAACGCCAGAACAGAGCACCATTCTGGCGCTGAACGCCAGAAACAAGCAACATCCTGGCGTTGAACGCCAGGAATGTGCCTAGAGGAGAAAAGCTGGCGCTGAACGCCAGTAACAAGCATGAAACTGGCGTTCAACGCCAGAAACATGCATTACATGGGCGTTGAATGCCCAGAACATGCACCAATGGGCGTTTGAATGCCGGAATGATGCATGAAGGCATTTTACATGCCTATATGGTGAAGAAATGGTATTTCTTTACACCACAGGATCTGTGGACCCCACAGGATCACCTCAGGATCTGTGGACCCCACAGGATCCCCACCTACCATATTCCCACCTTACCTTTTAATCCTAATCACACTCTCCTAATCCTAAATCTCATTTTTCCTACTCCCCATGTCACACTTCCCAACACCCATCACCAATCACCTCAATTCCTCTTCCCAATTCTCCCATTCACCATTCACATCACCCCACTCTTCCCCATAAACCCCACCCACCTTCATAAAATTCAAATTCAATTTCCCACCCATTCCCACCCAAATTGGCCAAACACCCACCCTCCCCTCTCCCTATAAATACCCTTCCCTTCTACTTCATTTTCACACAACACAACCCCTTCTTCTCCCCCATAGCCGAACCTACCTCTCTCCCTCTCTACCATATTTTCTTCTTCTTCTTCTTCAACTCTTCTTTTCTTTTTTGCTCGAGGGCGAGCAAAATTTTATGTTTGGTGTGGTAAAAGCATAAGCTTTTTTTTGGTTTTCCATTACCAATGGCACCTAAGGCCGGAGTATCCTCTAGAAAAGGAAAAGGGAAGACAAAAGCTTCCACCTCCGAGTCATGGGAGATGGAAAGATTCATCTCCAAGAGCCATCAAGACCACTTCTATGATGTTGTGGCAAAGAAGAAGGTGATCCCTGAGGTCCCTTTCAAGCTCAAGAAAAATGAGTATCCGGAGATCCGACATGAAGTCCGAAGAAGAGGTTGGGAAGTCTTAACCAACCCCATGCAACAAGTCGGAATCTTAATGGTTCAAGAGTTCTATGCCAATGCATGGATCACTAGGAACCATGACCAAGGTATGAACCCAAGTCCAAAGAATTATCTCACAATGGTTAGGGGGAAATACTTGGATTTCAGTCCGAAAAATGTAAGGTTAGCATTCCACTTGCCTATGATGCAAGGTGATGAACGCCCCTACACTAGAAGGGTCAACTTTGATCAAAGGTTGGACCAAGTCCTTATGGACATTTGTGTGGAAGGAGCTCAGTGGAAAAGAGACTCCAAAGGCAAGCCAGTCCAACTAAGAAGACTGGACCTCAAGCCTATAGCTAGAGGATGGTTGGAGTTCATTCAACGCTCCATCATTCCCACTAGTAACCGATCTGAAGTTACTGTAGATCGGGCCATCATGATTCATAGCATCATGATTGGAGAGGAAGTAGAAGTTCATGAGGTCATCTCCAATGAAATCTACAAAATAGCCGACAAGCCCTCACCTATGGCACGGCTAGCTTTTCCTCACCTTATTTGCCATCTATGTTACTCAGCTAGAGTTATCATAGAAGGAGATGTCTCCATTGAAGAAGACAAGCCCATCACCAAGAAAAGGATGGAGCAAGCAAGAGAAGCTCCTCACGGTTTTCAAGAGGTGCATGAGGAAGCTCATCATTAAGAAATCCCTGAGATGCCTCAAGGGATGCACTTTCCTCCAAACAACTATTGGGAGCAACTCAACACCTCCTTAGAAGATTTAAACCACAATGTGGAACAATTAAGGGTGGAACATCATGAGCACTCCATCATTCTCCAAGAAATAAGAGAAGATCAAAGAGCAATGAGGGAGGAGCAACAAAGGTAAGGAAGGGACATAGAAGAGCTAAAGAACATCATTGGTCCTTCAAGAAGAAGACGCCACTAGAGGTGGATTCATTCCTTGTTCTTATTCCTTTCTGTTTTCGGTTTTTAATATTGTGTTTATCTATGTTTTGTGTCTTTATTTCATGATCAGTAGTATGTAACCATGCCTTAAAGCTATGAATAAAATCCATTAATCTTTCACCTTTCTTAAAAGAAAAGTGTTTTAATTCAAAAGAACAAGAAGTACATAAATTTCGAAAATAGCTCTTGAATTTAGTTTAATTATATTGATGTGGTGACAATACTTTTTGTTTTCTGAATGAATGCTTGAACAGTGCATATGTCTTTTGATCTTGTTGTTTATGAATGTTAAAATTGTTGGCTCTTGAAAGAATGATGAACAAAGAGAAATGTTATTGATGATCTGAAAAATCATGAAATTGATTCTTGAAGCAAGAAAAAGCAGTGAAAAAGAAGAAGCATTCAAAAAAAAGAGAGTAAAGCCAATAGCCCTTAAAACCAAAAGGCAAGGGTAGAAAGGGATCCAAGGCTTTGAGCATCAATGAATAGGAGGGCCCAAGGAAATAAAATCCAGGCCTAAGCGGCTAAATCAAGCTGTCCCTAACCATGTGCTTGTGTCATGAAGGTCCAAGTAAAAAGCTTGAGACTAAGTGGTTAAAGTCGTGATCCAAGGCAAAAGAGTGTGCTTAAGAGCTCTGGACACCACTAACTGGGGACTTTAGCAAAGCTAAGTCACAATCTGAAAAGGTTCACCCAGTTATGTGTCTGTGGCATTTATGTATCCGGTGGTAATACTGGAAAACAAAGTGCTTAGGGCCACAGCCAAGACTCATAAGTAGCTGTGTTCAAGAATCAACATGCTTAACTAGGAAAATCAATAACACTATCCGAAATTCTAAGTTCCTAAAGAAGCCAATCATTCAGAACTTCAAAGAAAAAAGTGAGATGCCAAAACTGTTCAGAAGCAAAAAGCTACAAGTCCCGCTCATCTAATTATAATTAATATTCATTGATTATTTTGAAATTTATAGTATATTCTCTTCTTTTTATCCTATTTGATTTTCAGTTGCTTGGGGACAAGCAACAATTTAAGTTTGGTGTTGTGATGAGCGGATAATTTATACGCTTTTTGGCATTGTTTTTAGGTAGTTTTTAGTAAGTTCAAGCTACTTTTAGGGATGTTTTCATTAGTTTTTATATTAAATTCACATTTCTGGACTTTACTATGAGTTTGTGTGTTTTTCTGTGATTTCAGGTAAATTCTGGCTGAAATTGAGGGATTTGAGCAAAACTCTGAAAAAGGCTGACAAAAGGACTGCTGATGCTGTTGGAATCTGACCTCCCTGCACTCGAAATGGATTTTTTGGAGCTACAGAACCCCAATTGGCGCGCTCTCAACGGTGTTGGAAAGTAGACATCCAGGGCTTTCCAGCAATATATAATAGTCCATACTTTATTCGGAAATTGACGACGTAACTTGGCGTTGAACGCCAAGTTCATGCTGCTGTCTGGAGTTAAACGCCAGAAAAACGTCATGATCCGGAGTTGAACGCCCAAAACACGTCATAACTCGGAGTTCAACTCCAAGAGAAGCCTCAGCTCGTGGATTGATCAAGCTCAGCCCAAACATACACCAAGTGGGCCCCGGAAGTGAATTTATGCATCAATTACTTACTCATGTAAACCCTAGGAGCTAGTTTATTATAAATAGAACATTTAACTATTGTATTAGATGTCTTGGATCATTCGGTCTTGTGACCACATGGGGGCTGGCCATTCGGCCATGCCTGGACCTCTTACTTATGTATTTTCAACAGTGGAGTTTCTGCACACCATAGATTAAGGGTGTGGAGCTCTGCTGTACCTCAAGTATTAATGCAGTTCTATTTTCTTTTATTCAATTCTCTCTTATTCTTATTCCAAGATATTCATTCGCATCCAAGAACATGATGAATGTGATGATTAGATAACCCTCATTATCATTCTCACTTATGAACGCACGTGATTGACAACCACTCTCGTTCTACATGCAACAGAGCTTGAATGTGTATCTCTTAGATTCCCCAACAGAATCTTCGTGGTATAAGTTAGATAGATGGCGGCATTCATGAGGATCCGGAAAGTCTAAACCTTGTCTATGGTATTCCGAGTAGGATTCTGGGATTGAATGACTGTGACGAGCTTCAAACTCCTGAAGGCTGGGCGTGATGACAAGCGCAAAAGAATCAATGGATTCTATTCCAACCTGATTGAGAACCGACAGATGATTAGCCATGCGAGTGACAGCCGCAGAGGACCATTTTCACTGAGAGGATGGGATGTAGCCACTGACAACGGTGATGCCCTACATACAGCTTGCCATGGAAAGGAGTAAGAAGGATTGAGTTGAAGCAGTAGGAGAGCAGGCGTCCTTGAGCCATGCAGTACCTCCATATGCTTATCTGAAATTCCTACCAATGAATCTGCATAAGTGTTCTATCCCTTTTATTATTTCATCTATTTTCTTATTATTAATTTCCGAAACCATAAACCAAATTTAATCTGCCTAACTGAGATTTACAAGGTGACCATAGCTTGCTTCATACCAATAATCTCTGTGGGATCGACCCTTACTCACGTAAGGTTTATTACTTGGACGACCCAGTACACTTGCTGGTTAGTTGAACGGATTTGTGAATTCAACCAGTGCCATAATAATGATTTCATCTCAAAATAGTTAGAACATGGATCACAATTTCGTCCACCAGCTCCATGTGTTATATGCAGGAATGCTCAAGTAGTATGCATGGAACTCCTAAGAAGTACGCATGGAGTGGATTTAGCTACTGGAGGTGTACTTTTGCTATGCGTTATATGCATAGTATCATGCATTATATGCATGGTCTTCTTTGACACTCTTGGGGCTTCAAATTTTGCATGCTTGGTCAAGGGATCTTTCTGTTTGTTCTATAGGAGGCTTCTCTATTTGCCTCTCTTTCCTTGCTTCTAGTGCTTCTCTTGCTTGCTTCTTTTCATCATTATTCTTACTTGTTTTCAACACTTTTCCATACATACCAAATCTCAAGGCAACTTCAAGAAATATTGATTAAAGCACGAAAATCACAATTAAGAATAGAAAATTCACTAACTTGTTTGAAAAACTACTAAAGAAAACAACTAAAGATTCTCATGCATCACCCCTATCTCAAAAAGTTGAAACCCACAAAATTAAGCGTGACCCCTTTCGTCCGAACTCGTGGCAGCTCCAACAACAACCACACCAATGATCCCTCATATTAGCGACAACAACAATTGCAGCACGCTATTACAGTAATTTAACCTATGGCATCAACACCTCAAAATTTTTAGAATAAGCAACTAATAACGCAACAATAACGGTGAGGGTTTTATAATAGGAAATTACTGCAACTAAGTAGAAATAAGAGAATATAGCAGTAGCAGCATTTATTCCTTCAGAGCATCAACAATCACAGCTCGCAGTAGCTTAGCCCTAAGATGTTAACGTCTCTAAATTATCAATCAATCTTATAACAGAACTATAGCAATGAAGATTGCAGAACAAGAATGAGTTACTAAAACTAAAAAGGAACAAAAGAATGGAGTAGCATGCGCAGCGGCTTTGGTGATCAAACCTGGTGATGACGATAGTGACTGGCATGGCAGAACGGTGACCACAGTAGCTACTTCCCTCTTGCAGCGATTCCTGCGGCGGTGTGAGGCTTAATTACGGTCATAGCAATGGCGGCAGCCTCTAACAGTGGCTATGGAAGATGAGGATAATGCAGTCTAGCTCTCCCTTTTCTCCCCTACTCACACCTATTCTCCTCCGCCCTATCCAGCAACGGTGGTGGTTTCGACGGCGATAGTGACAACATTCTCTCTCGATCTTTCTCTCTCGTGTGTCACTCCCTTTCACTCCTCCTCCTTCACTTGACGGCGATGGCGACGGCGGCACTTGGCCTGCCAGCACCATCTCCCTTTCCTCTCTTTTCTTCCTCCTTTTTCTTCTCTTCTGATCCGTATGTGTGTGTTAGTGAAAAAGATGAGTGGTGGCTGAGATGTGAGGGAGTTTGTGAGCGGATGAAATTAGGATTAGGGTTAATGTGAAAATTAGAGATTTTAGAGTTTGGTAAAAGGGATAAGAATATTGTAAGAATTTTAATAAAAATAGAGGATGGAGTAGTAATTTAAAATCAAATAAAATTGATAATTTTTTTTAACCACAATTTATTTGTCAACTTACTAATTAGTTTCAAATAGCTACTCTAATTTAAAATTAGAGATATTCTAATTAATTTTCTTAGTTCATAAAACTAAACTAAAAATTTTACATATTCAAATTAAATTAACTTCTCATTGTTTTTCAATTCCTAGGACTTTAAATTTTAATTAAGGAAATATTCAAATTATTAATTTAAATTAAGCAAAATATCTAATTAAATAGAATAAAATTCTTAATAAATTTAAACTCATTATCATAAAAAATAATTTAAATATCTTCAATAAAAATATTTTTTATAATAAAAAGCTTAATTTAATAAAATAAAATATAACTTATTCATAATTAATTTTTTTTAAAAATAAGGAGGGTTATAATAGTTAGCATGACATAAAACTTAAATTCGTGTTAGGTTTCTAGTCTTTTGTCTTCCATATTTCTGAATCAGAAAAAGACTAGTATATTGTGTGAGAAATATAAGAAAAGTCATGAGAAAAACGGCAAGAGATTAGACAAGGAAAAAAAACAGAAAACATGAATTTGTGTTCTGTATCTGGTTGGCCTTTTTTTTTTTTTTTGCTCTGGTTTAGACTTTTGTTTGATATTCTCAAGAGCTTCGTAGAGGTCCAACTTTTTCTAGACTTAGGAAGAAGGTTTTGGTTCCAATTTTTTGGCATTGAATTTGTGCATGTAATCAGAATTTGATTATAATAAAATTCTGCTATAATTGTGATGAAAACAATATGATTGCATATAGAGGTTGAATCAAGTTACATACAAGAGACTAGAGTCATCTCCTTTCCTTCCTCTGTTCTGTTTTCTTGTTTCTTAGATTCATGAGACAGAAATAGAAAAATCCCATATATTTATAGAAAGTTCGAAGTTAACTACTTTAAACTAAAGAAAAAGGAGTCTTATTCACACCCCTCATTTCTCAAAGCTTACTATACCTTCTTGTTGTTTTATATATTTTTCATGTTTTTTATATTTTAATATATATTCTATTAGTAACGGATTTTTAATATAACAAGTAACATTACTAAATTAGAATCCACAATGTTCTAATAACTCAATTAGTGTATATATATGTGGGGGACTCCCGCCATAAAATTAACCATAGTTTAGAATTACCAGAAGTTATTGTTATTAATTCAAATTTATTTGCATGAATGTATACATGATACATCTCCATATTCTAAGCATATCCAATCTCTCATCCGAATTTGTTATTGGTGGATAGATATCAACAACACAAGAACCACGTGCGGTGTGGAAGTAAATGAGCATGCACCACTATGACAATGGCAGCTTGGCAACGCGTTACAGGTCCTTGTACTTGTACTACCTAATTAATTCATTCCCTAATATAAGGGTGTCTTCCAATTAGCCTAACAAAAAGCTTTGTTTTTTTATATGGCAACTAATAAATTAAATTATACACACATAGAGCGTACGTCTAAGTAGGATGTTAGGGAAAATAAAACAAAGGCAGAATCTTTAACTACCTAATCATCATTATTATAAATAAACTATGACTCTCTCTGGCAGGTATATATGTAGTGCTCATATTTCTAAATTCTAACCTTTTTAGGTGTTTAATAAAAATATTTTTAGGCTTTGCATTAGAAATAATATCATTTAACTTCTTATGTGTAGAGGCTTTGCTTTCCGCTGCCTACTGCTTCCTTTAAAGCTGTTGACTTCACGCTGTCTATCAGAATATGGACTTTTCTCATCCAGCCTTTGTGTTTGCTCTATAGTATATATTTATTGCTACTTTAATTATTTTATGTATGTGACTATGTATGTACATGCACTAAAATAGGATCTCATCCTAACTAGTTAAATAAAAAATTAGTTTCTCAGAAAATATTCTCCAAAGGAAATAGTGACATTTTTTAATGATTAATTATATTAAAATATGTATATATTTTTTTTATAAGTAGCCAATAACTTATGCGTTTGATTTATTTTTTTAAATGAATTTATTTATTATTTGGAATTTATATGCAAAAAATGGGCTAAAATTTTATTTTTAATTAGGCACTTTTTTCTTGAATTTTAGATACTTTTCATAAAAAATAGCCTAAATTATCACCAATTTTGAAAAATGGAAAGATTTAGTTTTTCTAAACATAGTTGTAAGAAATCATGTCTAAATCTGATATATAGAGCCGTTTTTTGAAAGTATACCTCTCTACATTAAACTTTAGAAGTTGTTGTTAGCTTCATATTTTATATTAAATTTTGTTGATTAACAAATGGCAAATATAAATTAAAAATTTTCAATAATTCATATTAATGGTGTGAGTCAATTTCTATAAGTAATAGATAATGCCTTTCTAAATAATTAATTGCAAACCAGATAAGTATAGGATTTGAGCAGGGTAAATTTAATACTCAAACACCTTAGAAGATAAATAGGAGTGAGATACACATGTGAGAATAAACGAAAGCTTGATTCCTAAACCTCATAATAAAAAGCTAAATGCAAGACGCATCAAAATCTTAGAAAGGTTACCAAATTCAAACAAGTATCTTTGTCTTCAACAGTGTGAGCACGCTCAACAACCTAGAACGAATGTTCAGAAAGCTATTTATTTTCTCTCTCCATTGTTACAAGTACAAAAAGGACTACATATTTGTCGAAAATTTTGTACTAAGCAAAAAGGATATTGCATTTCTTCCACTTTTTAAGGAATTAACTCACAACAAAATAAAAAGAAGGGTTCTCACGTCTCTTTGACAAGCTTAACCTAAAAATACAAGACAAATGATGTCTGGAACAACAGGAAACTAGATTGTATCGAAAACCTCTTCTCTGTTGTATTCATTCATTCTTCAATGTAAAACCTCCTTTTACCTCAAAAGAGTATTTGAAAAGATTGTTTGTAATCTTGAGTCATAACTTGAATTTTATCTTACACTAGACTTAAACAAAAATATATGACGGGAGAAAAGAAAAACTCAGTCGTCTTAGACCCAGAAATACTGACTCAGGAAGTTTGCTAATGTCATCCAATCAAAGGTTTCTTGTTTTGGTTAAGTGGATAAAGACGATTCTCACCTTATTTTTATGGTGATTTTAATAAATAGATTAATCACAATTTGTTTATACTATAATATTTTTTGTCTGAGATAATATTTAAAAATTATTACCTAAAGATTAAAAAAGAGTAGTTGCCTTTAATCTATAACAATACTTTTGGATCTGAGACAATACTTTGGGAGGGCCTTGCAGTCTTGCAGATGTGGGAAATACATTAGGCCAAGTAACGCTTTTTTCTTCAAAAGTAACGTTTTTAAAAAGCAACTCCTCAAAGCGTTGCCTTTTGTTGAAAATGAACAATGCTTTAAAGGTGTGCCTAAGACAACACTTTCGTCGTGTTGTCTTTGCTCTCATATTTCGACCACTATTAAAAGGTGTTGCCTTTTCTTCTGAAAATGCAACCTATTAAAGCGTTGTCTATACTACAAGAAAAAACACTCATTCCGGTACACTTGAAAAGTGTAGTCAAAAGTGTAAAAAAATTATGTCTTAGGCTACGGCTACGCTTTTTGGGGTGATTTCTATTCGACCGTTGCCTATTCTCAAAGGCTACGCTTTTCTACACCAAAGGTTACGCTTTTGGCGTTTGGGAATCGAGTGTGCTTTTCAAGTGATGCTGTCCAGGACCAAAGGCTACGCTTTTCAGCTTCCATTTTTACTAGAATAGGCTACACTGTTCAATGCTATTGCATCACCTGTAAAGCGTAACCACATTATATATTATAGCCACTCTATATATATAAGTGTAACCTTAGGTCCCTGATTGTTTTATATATATATATAATATTCTAATAATCTTTTTTTCTAAAACCTAATATTTAGTGAAATAATTATATATATAATCTTGTATTTTTAATTAAATTAGTAAAAATTATAAGATAAAAATAAATACATAATACCATGCAATATTCTTTAAATAATAAAATCCTTAAACAAAATATATTTATAAGGAACTAAAAATATTGGGATGATCATAATTGAGTATTTATACATCTCACATTAAATAAGCATGTCCATATCAAAATATACAATAGACCACTTAAAATTTACTACTAATAAACTATGAAAAACGAAAATATTGTATCCTACATGATTATCCTCTAATAAAAGCCATAAATCTTTTGATAGCAAAGAAAAAACTGTTGACATCAAATAGAACACCTAGCATGCATGACCGAATTGAACATATATTGAAGCAAATTCTTGGCTTCTCCTATTGAGCGCAATTGATTCCAGCATCCCCTGTTCATAAAGGGCCCGTTCTCATTCCTTTGCCTCGGAAAGCTGAGAAGTCATTGCCACAAGTGATATTCAGAAACAAAACATATAATTTTTATTCATAATGATATCAAAATCTAATACTTAAATACGTAAACACTCAAACCAAAAAACTAATTATTGAATAATAGATAATTATAGAATTGAATAAAAGCTCATGAATCAGAACTATCTAATAAATAAAAGTGTACATCAGTTGAATAAAAGCTCTTAACAATGTGATAACTCTTCCTTTGTGATAAAAGCTCATCTTCTAAACCCATGCTTGATAATGTTCTGAAATGATAGCAAGTTAATCTCTTAACAGTAAGTAAATTCAAGTGAAGGAAGCAACTAAGCATTAGAATAATCTCCTTTCACTCCTAATATTCTATTGAATTATAAGCCAAATTATGAAGATCGTTACCCAAAGTTCCATTCAGAACATATGTAGGGACCAATTCAGAGATTAACATAAAGTCCAGCTTGTTGCACTACCTTGATGAACTTAACTAAGTTTGTACCTATCCTCGAAATAATACTGAAATATTTTGTAAGGAAAAGTATATTAGTTTTAATTTCTTTCCAATTCTTTTACAAATGAAAGAATAAAAACCCTACAAATTTTTTGGAAAGTGAATTACTTTTTCTGGAGAAGGTTCATGGCCATTCCAAAACACATAGGTTTGAATAACATCCAACCCTCCCTCTTTAGCTTTTTGAATAAGCTCTAGCCACATCTACATGTATTCCCCCATCAATGAACAATGAGAAAATACAATTAAAAAGAATGTTTAATAAAAGAAAAACATAATTAAGAAAGAAAGTACCTGAGGTGTGCTTCTGGGGTAGTGTATAGAACCAGAAAATAGAATCTTTCTTTGCCCATTAACAACAATTGCTTTGTGATCATATGTAATAGAAGCTGTCACTGCATGAACCCAGCACAAACATAACACCATTACACAAAGCTTCTTCCCACTCATCACCAAACTCTCCATTTTCTCTTCTCTTATCAACACATTCAAATTGAAAACAAAACTTGAAAAGCTGTTTCTTTTTCTTTTTTTTTTTTTTTTTTTTTTTTGAGATTGAGAGGCTTTAACTATGGCATAGAGTCAAAATATTACAAGAAAATTTGGAAAATCTTCATATATGCATATCAATTTCTGTGTATAGTTCACAGTACTAGAGACTAAAAAGCACCTTGGAGGAACTGAATCTGAGGCAAGGAGATAAGGAAATTTACACTGATTTACAATGCCAAAGCATAAAAGCTTTACTTCACTATTCTTAATGCAACCATTAAGATCCCCTATTTGCTTGTTTACTAATTTTTTCTATTCTTGTTATACATAATATACAGAGGTTGAATCTTTAACTACAAAGTTGGAAAATGCTCTTGGACAAGTTGAAGTGGTATGATGTAACATTACTCTGCTACATTATCATTTTAGTCCAGTTGTATCTTTAGTGTTTTTACTACAGAATGCATTATTATCTTAATCTCTTTGCTTGTTAGAATCTTCTTCCCTATCTGTACAGCCGACACATTTCAGTTCTTACTGTTGCTGGTTATTTAACCTCATCTATGAAGAATATAATGTTTTGAAGAACTGTCTTCTTTATGAACATTTATCAAAAAATCTTATATCACACCTAGGCACGAAAGCTTTAAAGGAATGCTTGTTTCTGTTTTTACTAAGCTTTTAGTTTAAGTTTTAGGAACATTACCTGAGATGGATGAAACATTTTTCAAAAGAATTATTCTTGTGATTGCTTCGTCTTGCTAACCCCACCTTAGCTTTATTCTTGTTCTTGTTCTTGTTCTTGTGATTACTTCCTGCAATCTTAGCTCTTAATGATGGTCCTCTCCTGTCATCAGTTTCTGAAAATTTGGTACCAAGAGTATCAATCTTCATGGAAGTTACCATAAAATTCTTAAAAGGAGAAATGAGGGTACGAGAGTTCATTCGTGCTGCAACATACCCAAACCCAAAATTGAAAACCCTAAAATTGGAATCCTAACCCTCTGAAATTTCAGAACAAAATGGGGGTGAATACATATCTTTTCCACCACGATGGTGAGCGATAGGATCAGAGGACGATGCTGACGACCGATGTGAGCACACCGCGAAGACGACTGATGGCTCTCGAGTGGTCAGCGTCGAGTGGGGAAGAGGAGCGATGAGTGTGGAAGAGGAGTGGCGACACCGATGGTTCTCGAGTGGATGGTACGACGGCAGAACGTATTTGTGGTTTGATGAGATAGGTGATGAAGTGTTGGTGGTGACGAGTTGGGGTTCTTGAGTGAAGCACTTCTGAAGTTACTTTTTGTGTTGGTGATAGTATAGGTGAAAATGAAAAAAAAAATTACTAAGTGTTGAGGGATTTAGTAGTCTTACATAGGTCAGGATTCGGTGGTCCCAGAACGTTTGGACCACTTAATGGTCCCATTAAAAAACATGTTTTTTAAGTGTTTTTAACAATTGCTACATAATCCTTGAATTAATTTTAATTACAAATTGACCCCATATATTTTATTTAATTAAACAATTTTTTATTTTATAAATAATTATTTTATCATAAATCTATCATCTTTATTAACAATCAAGAACAAAGACATTAACGAATTAGATCTTCCATTGATCCTAATAAAGCTTTTGGCCATTCCAATTGATTAAAGTATTAAATTTAATCTCGTAACGTTCGTCCGTGGCTTCCAAATCGTGTTTCCTTGAAATTCAATCGATTGGTTTATCAAAATAATCGATTGAATTGTAACTCAATCGATTGAATTAAATTGTATCACAAAACAATTGATTGAAAGGTGTAAGGTAGAATGGTTTTCGCTTAAACCAATCGATTGTTTATACTTTTCAATCAAATGAATGCCCAAAAACAATCGATTGTTTGTTTTACTCAATCGATTGAATTCACAAAAACAACATGGATTTGCCAAATACAATCGATTGGAAAGTGATGACATTGAAGTTTTAGCCAAATTCAATCGATTGGTAATGTAATACAATCGATTGGAAGGTGATGAAGTTGAATTTTTTGCCAACTTCAATCGATTGGTAATGCTACCCAATCGATTGAAATGCGTCCTGCGCCTATTTCAATCTTGTTATCATTTTAGAAATTATCTTATTATTCATCTATCTTATCTTTAAAATTCTATCTTCAATTTTTGCTGTTTTATTTTGATGTAGATAAACTAATCTTATCTTTTCCCTAATATTAACATTATAAATTGGTGAATAATCCGTCACTAATTATTCAATCCCACCATTGAAATCATGTATCATTTTCTTTGATTATTAAAAATTTAATTATTTTTCTTTGGAATATCCATCTACTCAATATCCAATTTTTTTATTTTTTATTTGTCTATTTAATATCCACTATTTCTTCATCGTTAATCACCGTTGCAGTAATCAGCAAAGGTCCAATCAAGTTTTTCATTGTAGTGTTCAAAAAATAAACCATCATTTTGATTACAAAATCGAGGTCAGTGAATAGAATCTCTAATTTTGCAATTATTCGTTTTGATACTTTATTCGTGAAATTGATTGTGTAAGAAAAAATTTTTTTTTATCTTTTATTAATTCACAAAAATTGAGAAATAATAAAAAGTAAATAGATGTTATTATTTTTTATTATTAATTAATTAGCTAGTAATCAGGGACGGACCTAGAAGGGGCAAGTAGTGGCCTGGACACCCCAAAATTTTAAGAAACTATACTTATCTATAACAATTTATATTAGGAATACAGAGGGTTTGGTGTTGATTATTTTTTTTCCTATTTTACCCCTATGTTTATAATCTAAAACAACATACTCAATCACGTACTCACGTTCTGTAAATTTTGCATTAACCCATGACAGAATGATGAACTGCTTGTTAAGATATTCTTATTGGATGTAAATTATTGTTACAAATATTTTTATTAAGATATGTTTTGAAGGAATAAAAGTAGAATAGTTCAATAAGGATTAATTTTAAAAAAAAAATAAATTTACACTAATAATTTTTCTTTTCAAATTATTAACGTACTTTTCTAATATATTCTAAGTACCTACACAATATATAATATCAATTAGCGTTCAAATTTAAGTTCCAATATTGATATTAACGAGAGAGGTTTATTAATTTTTAAAAAAATTTACACACAATAAGTTTTGTATCAATATATCATGATTCATTTTAAAAATAATATTTATTCATCTAAGTTATAGAGTGTCTTGAAAAATCATATTTAAATAATTTTTTATTTTTTAACTATTTTATATTTTTAGATTGAAAACTTTGTATTTTTTTTATTCAAACTTTATTTTTATATTTTATTTTAATTGTCTTATTCAAAACTATTAATATTTCTTGATTATAAGAATACATATAATTCACTTTTGAATGTAATCAAAATAATATAAATTTATTCAATGTTTTAAAATTTACATTAATTATTAAAATTATAACATAATGAATGTACTCCTATACAAATTAATTCTTATTTTTGTGCTTTATTTTAATTTTTTTAAACAAAAAAGTTTAAATATTATTTACTTTTAATTTTTAACTTTTACCACAAATAAGAATATATGACTTTGTGTATATTAAATAATTTTTTTCATTGGACATTTTTAAGATGTCAGGTATATTTACGGACACTGAGATGAATGAGCAATACCAGGAGGACGATGACTTTAACCAACAAGAAGAGCTAGTAAGTGACCAAGATATGATGGATGAACATAATGAATTCGAACAAGATTTCAGAGATGAATTTACTGAGGGAGCATTTTTTTCTGAATCTGATCAGTCAGAAGATATCCTTGAAGCCACTTATGCGGTTGACTCCGTGCAAGACATTACAACTTTAAAATTTAGTGAGAATTTTGCGGAGGAAATTGGCAAATACCACTTTTCTACTTTGCAGCTTGCATTTGATTTTTATATGAAGTACTCAAAGTCGAAGGGCTTTAGTGCAAGGAAGAGCAAGACCTTCAAGAATAGTACTGGCCAAATTTACAAACAAAAGTTTGTATGTAATAGGCAAGGATTCATGATAGAGAAATATTACACGATGGAAAAAAGGAAGAAGGAGCCTAGATTGGAAACAAGAACTGGATGTGAAGCCTGAATGGATGTTAAATTTGTACCAGAAAGTGGAAAGTGGCATATCTTTTATGTCTCTGACGAACACAACCATGATATATTGGATACACAATTTAGTGCTATGTTGTCTGCCCACAGAAAAATGTCAGAGGCAAATATTATGCAAATGATGAACATGCTAAAGTCAGGGATTAGCACCTCACAGATATTTGGTCTTCTAGCTAGTCAAGCAGGCGGGTACGAATTTGTTGGCTATGGTCCCAGAGATATGTACAATGAGATTGCTCGGTAAATACGTCAAATTCCTGGTGATGCAACACGAGTGTTGAAGAAGTTGGAGGATATGCGGTTGAAGGATCCACAATTATATTTCAAGTCATGTCATGATTCAAGAGGTTTGTTACGTAATTTGTTCTAGTCTGATGGGATTAGCCAACTAGACTACCGACTCTTCGGGGATGTTATTGCTTTTGATGCTACGTACAAAAAGAACAAGTATAGTTGTCCATTAGTCATATTCAGTGGGGTTAACCACCACAACCAAACAATTGTTTTTGCTGCTGCGTTAATTGCAGACGAAACTACTGATACATATATTTGGCTCCTGCGTCAGCTCATGTTTGCAATGAGGGGCAAGACCCCGACCTCAATCATAACTGATGGGGCCATGGCGATTAGGAATGCGGTGAGAGATGTATTTCCCGAAGTCAGACATAGATTATGCGCTTGGCACCTTATTCGAAATGCAACTAGCAATGTTGGAAATCTATCGTTTACATCTAAGTTCAGAAAAATCATGTTGGGAGACTACGAGATTCCCATGTTTAAGCGTAAGTGGGTTCATCTTATTGAAGAATTTGGCATTGAGGATAAGCTGTGGGTGATCAACATGTACGAAGAGAAGCATATGTGGGCTACTGCATATCTAAGAGGAAAATTCTTTGCTGGCTTTAGAACTACATCAAGATGTGAAGGTTTACACTCAATTGTGGGAAGGTATGTGGGGTCGCGGTATGATTTGACAAGTTTTGTAGAGCATTTTCAAAGGTGTGTTGCACACTTGCGCTTTAAAGAATTTAATGCTGATTATCAATCTACACGTGGGGTGCCCGTCATGCAAACTTGTATAGAGCTGATAGAGAGATATGATGCTGAGTTATACACTCATGAGATATTTCTTTTCTTTCGGCCATTTCTCTCTAGAGCTGGATCAATGCGGGAGCTAAACATAGATAATACCGATGATTGCATAAAGTACATTGTGTGTAAGCATGGGAGGCCCGATTTTATGTGGACCGTTGATTTTCGTCAAGAAGAAATGATCTTCAAGTGTACCCATTTAAGAATGGAGTCATTTGGAATTCCCTGCGAACATATTGTGAAAGTTCTAGTTGACAAAGACATCTGTGAGATTCCCCAGTCATTGGTATTGGATAGATGGACAAAAAAGGTTAAATCATCACTCAATGATCCAAGTGGGTTCACCAGGGATGCTGTTGTTATTAGTCGTCAAAGTGCCTTGGTGGAATTTTCTAAACAATTGGTTGTTGTTGCTGCTAAAGTACCAGAGAGATATGAAGAGACACGTGACCTAATTATGGGATTGTACTCATCTTACAAGGCTGCAGATGAAGGCACTAATCAACCTCAGTCAGGTGTAGCTAAAAATAGCAATCCGTATGTGCATCAAAGCGGAGTAGGCTCAGAACAACTATCTAGGAAAAAGCGGCAACATTGTAGTGTTTGTCAAATGGAAGGACATAAGAAGACAACATGTCCCTGGCAAAAGGACATTGACAACAACATTATTGAAGATGAAGCTAATGATTCGGATGATGGCGACGTATATCCAGAACTGACGGTTGAGTTAGATAGTGATAATTAGCCACCTCCATATACTTAATATTTTTGCGCAATGAATCAGTTCCATATTTGTGTTTATTTATTTTTTTGCACTATATTAATGAAATTATATATATATTCTTCCAATAGCCTTGCGTATGCCTTTTAGATGAAATAATTGTCAACTAAATATCGGTTTGCAGAAAAGGGTAAAAAAATCACCCAAATTGTAGTTGTAAATGGTCTGGTCCAGTATTTAAAACAGTCAGATTGAAAATTGTTGAAATTTGTTGAACCGGTCGGTTTGACCGCACCGTGCTATCCGACCGGTTCAACAACAGGACGTCGGTCTGATTAAAAACAACACTGAACGTTGCACGCGTCAACCCCCTTCCCCTAACTCCTTCCCTCCTTCTTTTCTCATTCAGAATCAGATAAACCTGAACTATTTTTTTGCGGTTCGGTTTTGCCACTAGAAACCTGAACCGAACCAAACTCAACCGGTCAAATACAAAACCGGTCTATTAGAAAGCTTAGTCAGCAAACTGGACCGGACCGGGTGGGTGAACCGGTCTGACCGCAAACCAGAAGATTAGGCGGTTCAATTTACTAGCAGAAACTGTTGTTCTAAAAACCAGATACAAACCGTTGAACCGCCCGAAACCGGCTGGTCAAATCGAACCGGAACCCGCACTGTTTACTAGAAACGACGCCGTATAGAAGTTGAAAGGAGAAAAAGGGATCGCACGCGTTTGGATCCCTTCTCCAACTCCTTCCTTACTCCTTAATCATCAGCAAAATGCACTAGCCTCCACCAAAGAAATCAAACCCTAGCCTCCACCAATCTTGTCGCAGTCTGTCGGAGTGAGAGACTATTGCTGCCGCCTCCGTCGCACTTAAGAACTTCCGTAATGGTGCGCCGTGGTCGTTCTTCAGCCCCACCGTTGTGCTCCTTGTCCCGCTTTGTGCTCTGTCTTGAAGGATCTAGTTCGTTCCTTACTTGATTGAGCGGGTAAGTACATTCATCTTCTGATTCTTATCCCTTGACTAAGCCCAGTCGAATTGGATTTTTCACGACGATACTACAATCTCCGCTCTCTTTAGAAGTTTTATTTTTTGTTTTTTTAACTGTAATTGTTGTTTTAAATTTTTAATTGGTTAGTTAATCTACATCTTTTTCATCTTGTTTCTTCAATTGTTATTATCATTTGTCATTACTGGGATTTAGGATTGATAGTGATCTTCAATATTGATTCTGATATGCTCTGGTTCTATGAATCGATCTTGCTTGCTCTGTCTCAATCGACATATATATATACAACCCCTCTTTTTATTTTATATTTAATTAAAAGGAGAACACAGAATTTTGGGGATTTTGTCTATAATTGTTAGGTTTTCTTTTTTTACTGTTTCTTTCCTCAATTATTTTTGGGGAAATATGGGATCTGAGTTCCTTTTCATTTTTCTGGGGGTTCTTTCGGTAAAAATTTTTCCTTGTGTTATGAATAAGGGTCAAGATATTGTATTGTGGTAAGAATTTTGTTCAGCTATTAGATTTTTCATTCTTTTTCCTAGTTTTTTATTTTTGGGAGATTTTAAGATCTGGGTGCCTTTTTTTTGGGGGGGGGGGGCGGGGGAGGAGAGGGTGTATATTAAATATTAATAATTATTTTGGTTGGAATAGTTCCTTTTATGCAAGAAAAAAATGAGGATGAAAATTTGGTACTGACCGAGTGTAATGTTATATAATTATTAGGGTACATGGCTGACCAAGGAGTGGAAGGTAGCCAACCAGTGGATCTGACCAAGCACCCTTCTGGGATTGTGCCTACCCTTCAGTGAGTATCTTTCTAATCTTCATAATTTTGTCTTCCTATATAATTTACAATAGAACACTTCAATGAGGTTTAGTTTATGTAGCTGACTTTATGTGTTAAAGCTTTGTTGTTTATCTTGGAATATGTAATCACTTTGCTTTTATAATCTGATAACCAAAGAAGTTTGTACCCCAGAAATATTGTATCAACGGTCAATTTGGACTGTAAATTGGATCTTAAAATGATTGCACTTCAAGCTCGTAATGCATAGTACAATCCCAAGGCAAGTTTCACTTAGTTGATGTTGAATTTAACTTATGCATATTGTTCTAAGCTGTACAAACACTTTGCTCTATCATAATTATGGTTTGCTTAGGAACTACATGCATTTTGTCCATGTATCTTACTTTTCGAAACATATAAACATTATATTCGAAACATATAAACATATGTTTATATTTGATCCAAAATCAATAATTAACCTTCTACATTGTGCTAATAGTTGTGTTATCATCCTTTATAGCGTTTCGCTGCTGTGATTATGAGGATCAGAGAACCAAAAATAACTGCCCTCATTTTTGCTTTTGGAAAGATGGTTTGTTCCTTAAAACTAACCTAGTATTCTGTTATAAATGATGGTAGTGGATATCACTGTCCTTAAATAAAACGGTGGTGAATTTTTTTATATGCAACTACTTTTGCTAATTGATCATCTTATGATTCATTGTATTCTGCGATGATTATGGTTCATTTAATTGTTGTTGATTTACTGAACTTGCTCTGATTGTTGTTCTGTTGTTAACTATTCATTATTCAATGTACAAATATCAAGCTCAAAGGAATTGCCTAACATAGAAAGTTCTTCCCTAAGCCTCAGGTTTTGTGTTTCTTTTTTGTTTCTGATTCTGTTTTATTTAGTTTTGGTTCAGTCTTATTGATTCTAATTAATTATTGATTCTAATTTTGTATTTTAATTAAGAACATTTTGTTCTATTTTGATTTAGGGTAATTTTGATTTAGAGTTGATTTTGTACTTTTTGTTTACTCAATGATAACACAGGAAAGGAGAATGTGAAAGAGGAATAATTTATGAAATAGGTGCACCACATGAAGATTTTATAAATTAGTTTGTTTATATTTTCAATTCAATTTGGTTCTATTTCTGATTAAGTCCGTTTTTGCTTTTCATATTGCTTCTTGATTTTTCTGAGACAGGTTCATTATGTAATTTAAATTTCTGGTTTGTTGTTCTAATTTATGTTGTTTTAATTTTTAGAAGACAGAGTTTTAAATCACCTGATATATATACATCCTATACAAGTAGTGCTTGAATGATAATAGTTGTTGCTTTCCACCACCGTTATTCTTATTGCTATTACTTAGTCTATTTCTTTACAGCTTAAGTTTTTCACACTATGATTCATATGTTCGTATTATGGCTTAAATTTTATTAGGTAAGAATGGATAAAATTTTACATTTTCCAAATGATTGAAAAAACCGAATCGAACCGAACCAAACCGATTTTTTACAGCGTGTACGTATACAAAATCTAAATATATTGCAATTGCAATCTATCCCCACTCCTGGTCAATGCGGAGCATTGACTTTGATGATTTGAAATAAGTTACCTAAAAATGGATACTCTCACTTTAAAAAATATCTCTTTCCAAATGCTCACTTTTAAAAAAGTATCTCTTTCCAAATGCGATACATAGTAATCATGATTTATTGTTTTTATCGTTACTGTTATCTAGATTTTTTTATCTATTAGCAATATATATAAATTTAATTAAAATAGAGCGGTCAAATCTTAATAAGATGAAAACTATAAACTAAAATGCAAACACATAAAAAGATTTGGAATTCTTTTTAATATAAATTAATTACATAAAATAAAATATAATTCACAAGACATAATATTTGTATGTTATTGTTGTTGAAATAATAAATGAAAATAACATTACTTCATCAAAATAATATGAGTTTTTTAAACTTAAATATCTATACATTGCATAGAAATAGAGAAAAATTGTAAAAGTCATAAATCGATAAATATCTATTTAAGAAGTCATTGAAAAATAACTAAAGAAATACATCCACCAAACATAACAAATAAATGGGCAATAACTAAAGTATTAAGTTTTATCTAGATTACTACAAAAAATCTTTACATCTCATGGTTTGTGTGCAATTTCCAAAACTTATCAGCCGACGCGATAATTTGTGACTTCTTATGGTTGATCTGACTCCTGAGTAAATGCACAGCGGTTATCATGCGAATATCGTGATCCTCAAGCTGCAATTTATTCACTATAAATTAGTACAAAAAATGGTAAATAAATATTACAGAGTTGTTTTACAAATACGCACCTTATATTGTTACCATTTGGTTTAAACTCAAAAGTCATATCCATCCAATTCATCACCCAAGTTGCAGAGTTCAAGCTTGAACTACATTGAGGTAAATCATCTGGCCTTGTAATTTTGTAGTCATGAAATTGTCTATTATACTCTTTAATGCCATCATCTTTGTAAAAGTTCGACTTGATGACTTGCTCCAGTAGGTTTGCCTAATTTCATTTAACTAGTTAGATAATAAAAACAAAATATCAGCCAATAAGCTTTGAAAATTTTTTTCAAATCCTTACTAGTGCCTTGATAACACGTTCACGATAGTGAATTCTGTCATCATTAAGATGGGTGTCCAAGTGATAGATTGTGCGATCGCAAACCGAAATTACCATTAGATACCAGTGAGTACCCTCTTGAATAGGAACATATATCTAGAAAATAAAATTTGCCCGTGAGATATGTTTGTCAATGATGAAAAATTACATCTAACCATGAATATCCAGAAAAAAAAATCTTACAAATTTTAAATCAGGAGTAGGTTGCATAAATTTATAAATATAGTGTTCCATCTTCTTCTCTAAATTTTTCTTGTTGAAGCCATCCACCTAATTCATTAATGCAAAATGAATATAACTGTTAGTACATGATAAAGCATGGTTCTATATCAGCATTACATTTATAACTTATAATAAATAAAATTATCTTGTTAGAGGTTATATTGCATACCACAAATCTCGGGGGAAGTTGCCACGTTGTCTTGAAACTTACATCAGATTGGTCATCAGTGCATCTCAATGCCGCTAATTCGAGAATCTGAACCATAATCCAAATATATTACTCGTTTGTGAGATACAATCAGATGTTGTTTAATGAATAGATTATTTGTGTACCTTATCAGTAATGGGTCTGTCAGGTATGAAATGTTCAAAGTCTGATATAGTTGCTCTGATTGTATCTGTTACCACAAGTTCTTCCCTGTAATAGTTAAAAACCAAAAAAAATTAGATTGGTCCTCAATCATCGACAACAAATATAATATCATATCAACTTATGATGGATCTAGCGAGGCTAAAAATGCATATGCACAGGCCTTTATCTGATCTTCCAAAAGACGCATGGTTGGAGTTGGCATAAATTTATACTGCATTGACTATGAATGTTTGATAGCAAAATATTAGCAATACAGAACTATATGGTTAATTAGCAGTACTCATAAGAGAATTGATAATTAAAGATTGGTGTCTAAATGGTAATTACCTCTGTAATGGAAAAGAAATAAACAAGTCTTCTATAACCACTTGTGGATTGACTCAGTGCATAAGATGCCTTGGATTTATTGGATGATTTGGACTCAATCTTTGGCTTTCTAATGCCGCCTGGGGATATGAAGGGTAATTTTTTCTGTGTCCCCATAGTGGTCTTACCCTAAAAAAAATAGAGTCCGTAAATTCTTATTATCATATTAAGAATATAATATTTAAAAATATGAGTATGTTTCCATTAATGAACATGCATTACCTTTGATATATTTTTCTTTTTTGTTGCGGCTCTTATAGTTGGGGATACTGGGTTGTCCATATTGATATCAATTTTGAACGGATCATCGTGAAGAAAAGACCTATTGTCCAGTTCGATAAGATCATCCTCATCGTCTGATATAGCAGTGTCAATATCAATAGGCGAACTCTTATCCTTCAATCTATTTGAGAATGGACGTGTCTTATGTACAGAAAGCTTGGTCGGAGTCTCGAAATCATTCTTTAGACTGAGTTGTGATATCATTGTCTCAATGCGGCTTAAAGATTCCATTATTTTATCAATCTTTTCGTCCCGAGCCATGTTTACAACTCTCATTGACTGCAAACATTTTAGATAAAATAATGTCATATAAATGTAAAAATACAAAAAGAGTTTGACAAAATGTTTATACTATATAGCTTGTATGACATAATATAACTTGCATTACTAGTTCTCAAATTAAATTACCTCCATGCTATGGAGGAGCTCTTCCACTTTACTAGACAATTCATCAGTTTTATTTAGATCCTTGCTTTGAATATTTTTCTCATTGAAAACTAGGTCATCATGTAGAAAGATTATATAAAAAATTAAATTACTCATAATACATTCTACTAAAATTTAAAAACCGATTATGTCTTACCTTAGCACTAGGAATTGTAGTTCAAATTTTATCACCAAGATCAACTGTGAAATCACAGTCTGTTACCAGTGACCTATTCTGTGTATTACATGCATCATTGAGGACTAAATCTTCATACTGAGGAATATCCATGATAATTATCAACTGAAGAAGACTAAATGAGTATATTTGGTTGAAGAGAAAATACTTAAAATAATTTGTGAACGTATAGAAAATAAGTCGGATTGAGCACATATATATAGACCCAAGAAAAATAACCAAAATTTAACTCTATCTTTTTCTAAAATTTTTAAATCAAGTGAATCATCTTAAAACGGTTTCAGATATCTTATCTTTTGGTTAAAATCAAATACAAATCAAATTATATCTTGAATTTTATTTACAATTTAGCAAAATAAATTTATTTTATTGATATTATTATATCTTATCCATAATTATCTTTAAGTAGATAAATAATAAAATAATAATAATAATAATAATCTTAGGCGAATCATATTAATGATTAAAATAAAATGGTTTCAGTCACCAAAAAAATCAAAGTCACAAAAAAATAAAAGTTTCAAAACTGGTTGATAGACTGTGCGAAATCAAGCCCCCACCAATCAATTGAAGTAATAATTATAGATACTTCAATCGATTGCACTTAGAAAACAATCGATTGCACTTGGAAAACAATCGATTGAACCACAAATTAGTTTTTACTGCAATCGATTATAATAACAATACAATCGATTGAAAATGAAATTGATGATAATTCAATCGATTGCATGAAAAACCAATCGATTGATACCGTAATTAAGTGTAATCCAATCGATTGCACTAAGAAAATAATCAATTGGAACAGTGATTAAGTGAACTTTAATCGATTGCACTGAGAAAACAATCGATTGAATCCATACAAACACCTGATTGCACCCATTATTCAATCGATTGCATTAAGTTCCAATCGATTGAAGTAGTAACTAAGTGTAATCCAATCGATTACAATAACAAAACAATCAATTGGAACAGTGTTTAAGTGTACTACAATCGATTGCACTAAGAAAACAATCGATTGAATATAGATAGACTTATATGGTATTGACAGTTCATTCATTATATGGAAGAGAAAAAAGAAAACGAAAATCAATTTCTATTTCATGTGAACAATATTGGCTTTGAAGCTGTGCATACTACAATCAAAATATTGATTGCCACCTTTCTCATCTCTACAAATTTGCATACTACTAACAAATAGTATATAACTTATGTATCTGTTGGATTTCATGAACCAATGACAAAGTTACAATCAATTCTAAAGTAAAATTCATAATATGATTTAGAGGGATGAAATCATTTAAAGTTGTCAAACTACCCAGTGAACAATAATACTTAGGACTCTCAAAAGTGAAATGACACAATTCATGATACAATGAAAATAACACCTAGATTTTGTCCTAGATTTTTTTCTAAATCAGAAACATTAACTCTCATCCAATCATCAATGGGGATCATAGGATCATGTGGAGTTCTACATAACAATTTTTTCATGGTCCAGGCCTTGGAATGATGCCCCTTGGGTTTGTGATGCCTAGATTTGTGTATAGAAGATCAATTGCTTCTCCTTGATGATTGATAGTTTCAGTTTGCCTGTCTTGACGCTGCCTCATATCAGCAAATTGCTCCTCCATATATACTCTCATGCTTCGCAATTCATCCATCAAATCTCGCATTGTTGGCGAAGGAGGGGGTGGTTGGGGAGGTTCCTGTGATTGTGCTTGCACCTCAGGAACTTGTGGTTGTCCTTGGACCTGAGGCTCTTGGGCATTCGGATCTCTTCCCATCTGTCTTAAAGTGCTGTCATCAATCTTGGCTACATTACTCAAGATGACACTTTTCTCTTCACTCAAGTCAATTCCAAGCCAGGTGAATATCTTGGTCCAGTGGCAGGCATAACCTAAACCAACACTTGATTTTCCTTTCTTCATTTCAAGCATATGATAAACCATAAAATAAGGCCAATTTATCTCCTTTCCAGTTACCATAGCCCAAAGCACTAGAATATCTTCGATAAACAAGATTCCATGATTATGTTTTCTTGGAATCAACATGTATGAAAACAAATACATCAATATACGCTGCTCATTACCCAACCCACTGCAACTTATATTACCTCTAGCATCTATTTGTAGATTCTCATACTGTAGACTCTGCAAACCAACCAACCTATTATATTCACCCCATTCTTCATCTGCCCTAATACCTCCAGTAAATTTTGCCCCACGATAAACTAAATTCCATTGTTCAGCTAGTTCTTGCAAAGTAACTCTATAATGCTGTGACCCTAAATTAAACTCAATCAGCGGCATTACCTCCTCACCCCCTTCATCAGGTTCAAGAACAACATAATGTAAAGTACTATAAACAGCCCTAACCAAGTTCGGGTAATAATCAAGCCTAGTTTGTACAAATTCAATTAAGTGCTGTGTTTGCAAAGCATTCCAGACCAAGTTATATTGTCTACCATGAATGAACTCGGCTGTTATGTACCTGGGAGGAACAATTGGTCTTGACTCAAACTTCTCCACATAGTTTTTCAGTGCCCTTCGAGACGGCAGCCACCTTGCCATGTAATGTGATGAAGCCACCAGTCTGGCGGAAGCAGAGCTTTCTCCCTCAACCCTGGCTCTTTTGGTGTTCTTAGTTCTGGCCATTTTGGGGATATTGATTTTGTGGGTTTTGTAAGGAATTGGATGGGGATTAATAATAAGTATGTAAGACGGAGTGGATGTTGGTGAGATTGGAGAAGAAGAAGAGAGAAGAAGAAGAGAGAAGAAGAAGAAGCTTCCGGGTTCGATGAGAGAAGAGAGCGGTGCAGAAATGGGGGTTCTGGGTTCGATGATAGAAGAGAGCAATGGGGGTTCTGGGTTCGATGAGAGAAGAAGGTTTTAAAACATTACAGTAGAATGAATCCCTGGTTTGGGTTTAATATATTGCAAAAATATGAAATTTCAATCGATTGAATTACAATACCAATCGATTGAAAGTCGAAAAAAACACATTTAAATCACCTCCCAATCGATTGAATTTTTAAACCAATCGATTGAATTAGAAGTCACGTGCAAAGACAATCGATTGAATAGTGAGACCAATCGATTGTTTTGAAGAATTCAATCAATTGAAAATTATAAACAATCGATTGAATTACTTAAAATCCACATTTGATTCATCGTTCAATCGATTGGTTAATATGACCAATCGATTGATTTATGCGAAAACCATACTTTTGGCAATTTTCAATCGATTGAAAATTATAAACAATCAATTGAATTACAAAAATCCAATTTTTATTCATTGTTCAATCGATTGGGTCGTATGACCAATCGATTGATTTATGCGTAAACCATGCTTTTGGCAATATTCAATCGATTGTTTAGTGGTAAACTATAATCCAATTGATTGCGATATAATTTAATCGATTGGTTTGATATTTCAATCGATTGGTTTTCAAGGAAACACGATTTAACAATTCCTGGAGAACGTGAAGAATCAAATTTAATATTTTAATCTATTGGAATAGCAAGAAGCTTTATTAGGATCAATGGAAGATCTAATTCGTTATTGTCTTTGTTCTTGATTGTTAATAAAGATGATAGATTTATGATAAAATAATTATTTATAAAATAAAAAATTATTTTTATAATTAAATAAAATATATGGGGTCAATTTGTAATTAAAATTAGTTCAAGGACTATGTAGCAATTGTTAAAAACACTTAAAAAACATGTTTTCTAATGGGACCATTAAGTGGTCCAAACGTTCTGGGACCACCGAATCCTGAGCCGTCTTACATAGATTAGGAAGCACTTTAAAAGTACACCCAAAACATAATAAATGGGTTACTTTTTAAAAGCACTTCCTTTGGTGTAAAAAGTCTCCCCATAACTATTCAGATACGGCTACGCTTTATAAGTGATATTTAAAATATCTAAGGAGACACTTTTAAAGTGATGCCTCAATAGTGTTTCCTATTCTCTTATAAAAGGGCACCCTGCAAAAAAGTGTAGCCTATTCTAGGAATAGGCTACACTTTTCAAATGTAGTTTAAAAAAAGTATGGCTGAATGAGTGTTTTTCTTGTAGTCTATTTGCTAGAAAATTCAACACTTTAACAAGTTGCTTATAAATTTTAATTTACAATGCTTTGAAGTGTTGCCTATTAGTTTGATTATTCATTCCATACAATTGTTGTCTAGTATTCAGAATATCCATCTTATAAAATTGTTGCTTGAAGCAAAATATGCAACTAGTAAAAGAGTTGCCATTTTGACAAAAATAAAAGTTGCTTTTGCAATGAAAATACAAAAAAGATCAAATTTACACTAAAATTGTTTTTTACGTATATATACTTATTTTAATTATTAAATAAATTTGTGCACAGTAAAAAAATACAAAAAAGAAACAAAACCTTAATAACTAATAATAAAGTTCTAATTATAATAGATATTAAAAGATTCAATTAGCATTTCAAATACCTATATCCATATTTGCTGATAATTCTCAACAAAATAATAAATTCTTATTTAACAATAATTATTATAACAAAATAGTAATTAATATTTCGCAAAAAGATATCAATCTGCTTGCATATTTTATATCCAAGCTTGACTTGTCTCATATTGATGAGGCAAAACTGATACCATCTTATATTGGCAAGTACACCAAATGACTCCAAGTAATATCACGGTGAGTCGATATCGTTCCCACAAGGATTAATAGATTGAATTAGACAACGTCTAATCAAATCTCTAATTAGATCAATCAAACCATGGCAAAAGGATTATCAATCTTGAAATAGAGTAAAGAACAGTGAAGAACATTGTTGATTATAAATGAGAGCTGAGAAAGGTTAGAAACTTTGGAGAAGTAGTCAGGGAATGGGATGTTAAAGGCTTCAGAGGTATTTAATTCTTAGAAGAAGTAATACTTGTATTTTTCTACTTTGACTCATGCAAAAATCTTTTCACAACAAATTATTTATGATTAAATTCCAATTCATTGGCAATCTAATTTCTCTTAACATAATTAATTGCTAATTTCTTGGTCAACGAATTAAGAAAGGAGGTTAAACATGGTTTTGATTTTAAGCCACACAACTTTCAAAATACTATTCCTAGTCAAGTTAAAAATCATGAGAAAGAGTTTTAAGTTACTTTCGATATTAAATTTTCCTAAATAACAGAATCCAGGACAGAATTAGAATATTTTTCAATACTTCTAACCTTTAAAGATGAAAAACGAGATTCAATCTTGAAAAAAGTAAAAAAGCATGAATCAAAATAAAGAAAATACTTGCATTACTAATCCACAAAATCAAATAGAGCTCCTAACCTTTAACAAGAGGACGTTTAGTTACAAATGGTTGAAAACAAAACAACCTAAAACAAAAGAGTTTCTTGATTTGAAGACCCCCCAGATCCCTAGATTGTGAACCTTTTTCACTTATTTATATTCTAATCAAAGGTTTCTTATTTTTTTGGTTATGTGAATAAAGATGATTCTTACCTTATTTTAATGGTGATTTTAAAAGATGCATTAATAAATAATTTGCTTATACCGCAATATTTTTTGTCTGAGATAAAATTCAAAAAATATTGCCTAAAGATTAAAATAGAGTTACCTTTAATCTATAGCAATACTTTTGGACTTGAGGTAATGGTGGACGAAATTGTGATCCATATTCTTTTGTATTTGTATGAAATCATTATTATGGCACTGGTGCACGAAATTGCAATCACACTTTTGCAATCCCGCACAACTAACCAGCAAGTGCACTGGGTCGTCCAAGTAATACCTTGCGTGAGCAAGGGTCGATCCCACGGAGATTGTCGGCTTGAAGCAAGCTATGGTTATCTTGTAAATCTTAGTCAGGATATCAGAAATTATCAGGATTGATTGTAAAAAGCAAAAGAACATGAAATGGTTACTTGGATTGCAGTAATGGAGAATAGGTTGGGGTTTTGGAGATGCTCCATCTTCTAAATCTCTACTTTTCTACTGTCTTCTTCATCAAACACGCAAGGCTCCTTCCATGGCAAGCTGTATGTAGGGTTTCACCGTTGTCAGTGGCTACCTCCCATCCTCTCAGTGAAAACGATTGCATATGCTCTGTCACAGCACGCGAAATTCAGCTGTCGGTTCTCGGTCAGGCCGGAATAGAATCCATTGATTCTTTTGCGTCTGTCACTAACGCCCCGCCTGCTAGGAGTTTGAAGCACGTCACAGTCATTCAATCATTGAATCCTACTCAGAATACCACAGACAAGGTTTAGACCTTCCGGATTCTCTTGAATGCCGCCATCAGTTCTAGCTTATACCACGAAGATTCCGGTTAAAGAATCCAAGAGATAATTACTCAATCTAAGGTAGAACGGAGGTGGTTGTCAGGCACACGTTCATGGTTGAGAATGATGATGATTGTCACGGATCATCACATTCATCCGGATTAAGAACAAGTATTATCTTAGAATGGAAGCAAGCATGATTGAATGAGAAACAGTAGTAATTGCATTAATCCATCAAGACACAGCAGAGCTCCTCACCCCCAACCATGGGGTTTAGAGACTCATGCTGTGGAAGGTACACAAAGAAAACGTGTAAAGTGTCATGAGGTACAGATACAATGTCAAAAGATCCTATTAATAGTAAACTAGTAACTTAAGGTTTACAGAAATGAGTAAATGACAGAAAAATCCACTTCCGGGCCCACTTGGTGAGTGCTTGCACTGAGCATTGAAGCTTTCAAGTGTAGAGACCTTTTCTGGAGTTAAACGCCAGCTTTCATGCCAGTTTGGGCGTTTAACTCCAAGTTTTATGCCAGTTCCAGCGTTTAACGCTGGAATTTCTGAGGCCGAATTGCTACGCCGGTTTGGGCCACCAAATCTTGGGCAAAGTATGGACTATCATATATTGCTGGAAAGCCCAGGATGTCTACTTTCCAATGCCGTTGAGAGCGCGCCAATTGGGCTTCTGTAGCTCCAAAAAATCCACTTCGAGTGCAGGGAGGTCAGAATCCAACAGCATCTGCAGTCCTTTTCAGTCTCTGAATCAGATTTTTGCTCAGAACCTTCAATTTCAGTCAGAAAATACCTGAAATCACAGAAAAACACACAAACTCATAGTAAAGTCCAGAAAAGTGAATTTTAATTAAAAACTAATAAAAATATACTAGAAACTAACTAAATCATACTAAAAACATACTAAAAACAATGCCAAAAAGCATACAATTATTGTCAACAATTTTAACATTCTTAAAACAACAAATTCAAAAGACATATGCACTGTTCAAGCATTCATTCGGAAAACAAAAATTATTGTCACCACATCAAACTAATTCAACTAGTTTCAAGGATAAATTTCGAAATCCTGTACTTCTTGTTCTTTTGTGATTAAAGCATTTTTCATTTAAGAGAGGTGATGGATTCATAGGACATTCATAGCTTTAAGGCATAAACTTTAAGTTTTATTAATTATGAATTAAGAACAAGACTCAAAAATAGATATAGGATGAAACTAAATAAAAATAGAAAGTAAAACAAAAAAAAAACGAAAAAAATAGGCTCCTAATGATAGAGGTTTTCACAGAGTTAGGACTCAACAACCTTGATTTTGAGAAGTGGATGCTCCCTCAGCTTGAGAGGAGAGCTTTTGGCGTTTCATCTCTTGGAGTTCACACCCCTGCTTCTCTTGTTCCTTCAGCAATTTGCAGAGCATGCAGTTCTGATTCTGCTGTTCTTCCTTCAGTTGCTCCATAGTTTCTTGCAACTTGGTGATTGATGCTTCTAGGCTGGCCCAGTAGCCAATTTCAGGAAATTCAGGGAGGAACTCCTGCGCCCTCCTTTTGATAGAGTTGTCTTGCATTTGTCCTTCCATTGACTTCTTGGTGATTGGGTGTTCAATGGGTATGAACTCATCTACTCCCATCTTCACCCCAGCCTCTTTACAGAGCAAGGAGATCAAGCTTGGGTAAGCCAGTTTGGCTTCAGTGAAATTCTTATTTGCAATTGTGTAAATCTCACAAGCAATCACATGATGGACCTCCACTTCTTTTCCAAGCATAATGCAATGAATCATCACTGCCCTCTTGATGGTGACCTCAGAACGGTTGCTAGTGGGCAATATGGAGCGCCCAATAAAGTCTAGCCAACCTCTTGCAATTGGCTTGAGGTCTCCCCTCTTGAGTTGGTTTGGGACACCCTTTGAATTGGTTATCCACTTAGTCCCAGGGAGGCATATGTCCTCTAGAACTTGATCCAATCCTTTATCTGCTCTCACCATCCTCCTATTGAAGGAATCAGGATCATCTTGCAGTTGAGGTAGTTTGAAGATTTCTCTTATTTTGTCCAGATGGAAGTACATAACTTTCCCTCTGACCATGGTTCTGTAGGTATGGTAAGCAGTTCCAGTCATTCTCTGCTTATCTGTTAGCCACAGATTTGAGTAGAATTCCTGAACCATGTTCCTTCCAACCTTTATTTCAGGATTGGTTAGAACTTCCCATCCTCTGTTTCGAATTTGCTCTTGGATCCCCGGATATTCATCTTCTTTCAGATCAAATTTTACTTCCGGGATCACTGACCTCAGACCCATTATTTTGTGATAATGGTCTTCATGTTCTTTGGTTAAGAACTTCTCTTGATTCCAAAGATTCTTTGGATTATTCTCTTTCTTGCCTCTTAAATTGGTTTGTTTTCTCTTAGGAGCCATGATATTGATGAATCTTGGCTTTAGTGATCACAGAAAAGCACACCAAACTTAGAGGTTTGCTTGTCCTCAAGCAAAAGAAAGGAAAGAAGAGAGAAGAGAGGGGGAGGAAGAGGAAATTCGAATGGTGTGATGGAATGAGGGAGCCAAACGTGAATTTATAAGGTGGGGAGGGGAGTTTTCGAAAAAAAAGAGATATGAAAGGAGATTTGAGAAGATATGGAAAGAAATTGAGAAAAGGGTGATTTTTTTTTTTTGAACAAAATTTGAGAATGATTTGAGAGATTTGAAGAGTGAATGATGAGAGATTGAAATGTATTTTTGTAGAAAAATATGGGTAAGAAAAGGAAAGTTTAAAAAAATTTGATTGGAAAACAAAATTGTGGTCCCCCCACCTTTCTGGCGTTAAACGCCCAGAATGGCACCCATTCTGGCGTTTAACGCCCAATTGATGCCCCTTTTGGGCGTTTAACGCCCAGCCAGGTGCCCTGGCTGGCGTTAAACGCCAGAAATCCTTTATCACTGGGCGTTTTTTTCTGAACGCCCAGGATGCTGCACACCTGGCGTTAAACGCCCAGAATGGTGCCCATTCTGGCGTTTAACGCCCAAAATGGCACCATTCCTGGCGTTAAACGCCCAGAATGGTACCCATTCTGGCGTTTAACGCCCAAAATGCCCCTTACTGGCGTTTTTTCGCCAGTAAGCTCATTTTCTCTGCTTTTTGAGCTGAATCCTTCTGTAACTCTGTGAATTCCTTCATTTTTGCTACTTGCCTCTGTAAGAACAAATCATATAACTTCCTAATGACTGGGTTGCCTCCCAGCAAGCGCTTCTTTACTGTCTTTAGCTGGACCTTCACTGAGAATCACTCAAGTCTCAGTTTTGAGCATTCCTGCTCAAAATTGCCTTCAAGATAATGCTTGATTCTCTGTCCGTTAACAATGAACTTTTTGTCAGAATCAATATCCTGAAGCTCAACATATCCATATGGTGAGACTCCTGTAATCACATAAGGACCCCTCCACCGGGATTTGAGTTTTCCTGGAAACAATTTGAGCCTAGAGTTAAAGAGCAGAACTTTTTGTCCTGGCTCAAAGACTCTGGTTGACAACTTCTTGTCATGCCATTTCTTTGCCTTTTCCTTATAGATTTTTGCATTTTCAAAGGCATTGAGTCTGAACTCTTCTAGCTCATTTAGCTGGAGTAATCTCTTTTCACCAGCTAACTGTGCATCCATGTTTAGGAACCTGGTTGCCCAATAGGCTTTATGTTCCAGTTCCACGGGCAGATGACAGGCCTTCCCATACACCAATTGGTATGGAGAGGTTCCTATAGGAGTCTTGAATGCTGTTCTGTATGCCCACAGAGCATCATCCAAGCTCTTTGCCCAATCCTTTCTCCGGGCTATCACAGTCCGTTCTAGGATTCTTTTTAGCTCTCTGTTAGAGACTTCAGCTTGCCCATTTGTCTGTGGATGATACGGAGTTGCCACTTTATGGCTGATTCCATATCTAACCATAGCAGAGTATAGCTGTTTATTGCAGAAATGAGTGCCCCCATCACTGATTAGTACTCTGGGGACGCCAAACCTACTGAAGATGTGTTTCTGGAGGAATTTTAGCACGGTCTTGGTATCATTAGTGGGTGTAGCAATTGCTTCTACCCACTTAGATACGTAGTCCACTGCCACCAGAATGTAAGTGTTTGAGTGTGATGGTGGGAATGGACCCATGAAGTCAATTCCCCATACATCAAACAATTCTATCTCTAATATCCCTTGTTGAGGCATGGCATATCCATGAGGCAGGTTACCAGCTCTTTGGCAACTGTCACAGTTACGCACAAACTCTCGGGAATCTTTATAGAGAGTAGGCCAGTAGAAGCCACATTGGAGGACTTTAGTGGCTGTTCGCTCACTTCCAAAATGTCCTCCGTACTGTGATCCATGGCAGTGCCATAGGATCCTTTGTGCTTCTTCTCTGGGTACACATCTGCGGATCACTCCGTCAGCACATCTCTTAAAGAGATATGGTTCATCCCAGAGGTAGTACTTGGCATCTGAAATTAATTTCTTTCTCTGCACGTAGCTGTACTCTTTGGGTATGAACCTCACAGCTTTATAATTTGCAATATCTGCAAACCATGGAGCTTCCTGAATGGCAAAGAGTTGCTCATCTGGGAAAGTCTCAGAAATCTCAGTAGAAGGGAGGGACGCCCCAGCTACTGGTTCTATTCGGGACAGATGATCAGCTACTTGGTTCTCTGTCCCTTTTCTGTCTCTTATTTCTATATCAAACTCTTGCAGAAGCAACACCCATCTTATAAGCCTGGGTTTTGAATCCTGCTTTGTGAGTAAGTATTTAAGAGCAGCATGGTCAGTGTACACAACCACTTTGGATCCCACTAGATAGGATCTAAACTTGTCAATGGCATAGACCACTGCAAGTAACCCTTTTTCTGTGGTTGTGTAGTTCTTCTGTGCGTCATTTAGAACACGGCTGGCATAGTAAATGACGTGCAGAAGCTTGTTATGCCTCTGTCCCAACACTGCACCAATGGCATGGTCACTGGCATCACACATTAGTTCAAATGGCAATGTCCAATCTGGTGCAGAGATAACTGGTGCTGTGACCAACTTAGCTTTCAGGGTCTCAAATGCCTGCAGGCACTGTGTGTCAAACACAAATGGTGTGTCAGCAGCTAACAGGTTACTCAAAGGTTTTGCAATTTTCGAAAAATCCTTTATAAACCTTCTGTAGAATCCTGCATGCCCCAGAAAGCTTCTGATTGCCTTAACATTGGCAGGTGGTGGTAATTTTTCAATTACCTCTATCTTTGCCTTATCCACCTCTATTCCCTTGCTTGAAATTTTGTGCCCAAGGACAATTCCTTCAGTCACCATAAAGTGACATTTCTCCCAGTTTAAAACCAGGTTAGTCTCTTGGCACCTTTTCAAGACAAGCGCTAGTGATTAAGACAGGAGCTAAATGAGTCTCCATATACTGAAAAGTCATCCATGAAGACTTCCAGAAATTTCTCTACCATATCTGAGAAGATAGAGAGCATGCACCTTTGAAAGGTTGCAGGTGCATTGCACAGACCAAAAGGCATCCTCCTGTAGGCAAACACGCCAGAAAGGCAAGTGAATGCTGTTTTCTCTTGGTCTTGAGGATCTACTGCAATTTGGTTGTAGCCTGAATAGCCATCCAAAAAGTAGTAATAATCATGGCCAGCTAGTCTTTCTAGCATTTGGTCTATGAATGGTAAAGGAAAATAATCCTTTCTGGTGGCTGTGTTGAGCCTTCTGTAATCAATACACATGCGCCACCCTGTGACTGTCCTTGTAGGAACCAGTTCATTTTTTTCATTATGAACCACTGTCATGCCTCCCTTTTTGGGAACAACTTGGACAGGGCTCACCCAGGGGCTATCAGAAATAGGATAAATAATCCCAGCCTCTAGTAATTTAGTGACCTCTTTCTGCACTACTTCCTTCATGGCTGGATTTAGCCTCCTTTGTGGTTGGACCACTGGTTTGGCATTATCCTCCAACAGGATCTTGTGCATGCATCTAGCTGGGCTAATGCCCTTGAGATCACTTATGGACCACCCAAGAGCTGTCTTGTGTGTCCTTAGCACTTGAATCAGTGCTTCCTCTTCCTGTGGATTTAAGGCAGAGCTTATAATCACTGGAAAAGTGTCACCTTCTCCCAGAAATGCGTACTTCAGGGATGGTGGTAGAGGTTTGAGTTCAGGTTTGGGAGGTTTATCCTCCTCCTGAGGAATTTTCGAAAATTCCTTTGCTTCCTCTAGTTCTTCTTGATCAGGTTGATCATCCTTGAAGATGTCCTCAAGCTCTGATTCTAGGCTTTCAGCCATATTGATCTCTTCTACCAGAGAGTCAATAATGTCAGTGCCCATGCAGTCATTTGGTGTGTCTGGATGCTGCATAGCTTTTACAGCATTTAACTTGAACTCATCCTCATTGACTCTCAGGGTTACTTCCCCTCTTTGTACATCAATGAGAGTTCGTCCAGTTGCTAGGAAAGGTCTTCCTAGAATAAGAGTTGCACTCTTGTGCTCCTCCATTTCCAGCACCACAAAGTCAGTTGGAAAGGCGAATGGCCCAACCTTGACAATCATGTCCTCTATTATGCCTGATGGGTGTTTAAGGGAGCCATCAGCAAGTTGGAGGCAGATCCTGGTTGGTTTGACTTCTCCAGTCAACCCAAGCTTTCTAATAGTGGATGCAGGTATTAGATTGATGCTTGCTCCAAGATCACATAGGGCTGTCTTGGTGCAAGCGCCCTCTAATGTGCATGGTATCATAAAGCTTCCAGGATCTTGAAGCTTTTCTGGTAAGCTTTTCAGAATGATTACACTGCATTCTTCAGTGAGAAACACTTTTTCAGTTTCTCTCCAATCCTTCTTATGACTTAAGATCTCTTTCATGAACTTAGAATAGGAAGGTATTTGCTCAAGTGCCTCTGCAAACGGAATCTTTATTTCAAGAGTCCTTAGATAGTCTACAAAGCGGGCAAATTGCTTATCCTGTTCCGCTTTGTGGAGTTTCTGAGGATAAGGCATCTTGGCTTGATATTCTTCAACCTTAGATGCTGCAGGTTTATTCCTTACAGAAGTGGTTGAAGAAGCCTTTTTAGAGGGATTACTGTCAGCACTCTCAGGTGTCTGATCCTCCCTTGGCGTCTGAACGCCAGGATTGGGTGGAAAATGGGCGTTTAACGCCAACTTTTCCCCCTGTTCTGGCGTTTGAACGCCAGAACTGGGCAAGGAATGGGCGTTTAACGCCAGCTTTCCTTCCCTTTCTGGCGTTTGAACGCCAACAACATTCCTCTCTGGGCTCTTACTGTCCTCAGAGGGATTTTGAACAGTGGTTTGGTTGTCCTCTGTCAATTGTTCCCTGTTTGGCTTTTTGCTCTTTTGAGCAGTGGTATTCAGTGTCTTCCCACTCCTCAGTTGAACTGCTTGACATTCTTCTGTTATTTGTTGAGATATTTGCTGTTTTGCCTGATTCAACTGTAGTTCTATGCTCTTGTTAGCAACTTTAGTTTCATAGAGCATCTCTTTAAATTCTGCTAACTGTTCTGTCATCAGGAGTAGTTGTTGATTAAGCTCAATTATCTGTTCTTGAGGATTAGGATCAGTGACTAATGCCATGACTTCCTCCTTTGGAACGAACTCATTGCTAGAATATAAGTGTTGGTTTCTAGCAACAGTGTCTATAAGCTCTTGAGCTTCTTCAATTGTCTTCCTCATGTGTATGGATCCACCAGCTGAGTGGTCTAAAGACATTTGAGCTTTTTCTGTAAGCCCATAGTAGAAAATGTCTAACTGTACCCACTCTGAAAACATTTCAGAGGGACATTTCCTTAGCATACCTCTATACCTCTCCCAGGCATTGTAAAGGGATTCATTATCCTCTTGTTTAAAGCCTTGGATGTCCAGCCTTAGCTGTGTCATCCTCTTTGGAGGGTAAAAATGATTCAGGAATTTGTCTGACAACTGTTTCCATGTCTTTATGCTTGCTGTAGGCTGGTTATTTAACCACCTTTTAGCTTGATCTTTTACAGCAAATGGAAACAGTAATAGTCTGTAGACATCCTGATCCACCTCTTTATCATGCACTGTGTCAGCAATTTGTAAAAACTGTGCCAGAAACTCAGTAGGTTCTTCTTGTGGAAGACCGGAATACTGGCAATTTTGCTGCACTATGATAATGAGTTGAGGATTTAGCTCAAAGCTGCTTGCTTTGATGGGAGGTGTACAGATGCTACTCCCATATGCAGCTGTAATGGGGTTAGCATATGACCCCAGAGTCCTTTTGGACTGATTAATCCCACTTAAGTCCATCATGGACAAAAGGGAAATGATAATGATTGCAAAGAGATAAATTTTGTGTTTTTTTTTTTGAATTAACCGAAAATAAAATAAAATAAAACAAAAGAAAACTAAAATAAAAATTCGAAAATTAAAAATAAAATAAAATCAAAGCAAATTGAGAACTGAATCAATTAGTTAATTAAAAAGATTTTGAAAACAGCAATTAAAAAGATATGATTGAAAAAAAAATTTTTGAAAAAGATTTGATTTTTGAAAGAGGAAAGAGAAAAACAATAAAAAGACACCAAACTTAAAATTTTTAGAAAATCAAACACTAATTTTCGAAAATTTTAAAAGAAAAACACAAAGAGGACACCAAACTTAGAATTTTTATGAATCAAAAAGGGACTAAGAACATGCAAAGTTCGAAAATCAAAAGAAAAACAAAAGCATGCAATTGACACCAAACTTAAAATATGAAACTAGACTCAACTAAAAGACTCTAAACCAACAAAAATAAAACAGTCCTAATCTAAGCAACAAGATAAGCCGTCAGTTGTCCAAACTCGAACAATCCCCGGCAACGGCGCCAAAAACTTGGTGCACGAAATTGCAATCACACTTTTGCAATCCCGCACAACTAACCAGCAAGTGCACTGGGTCGTCCAAGTAATACCTTGCGTGAGCAAGGGTCGATCCCACGGAGATTGTCGGCTTGAAGCAAGCTATGGTTATCTTGTAAATCTTAGTCAGGATATCAGAAATTATCAGGATTGATTGTAAAAAGCAAAAGAACATGAAATGGTTACTTGTATTGCAGTAATGGAGAATAGGTTGGGGTTTTGGAGATGCTCCATCTTCTAAATCTCTACTTTTCTACTGTCTTCTTCATCAAACACGCAAGGCTCCTTCCATGGCAAGCTGTATGTAGGGTTTCACCGCTGTCAGTGGCTACCTCCCATCCTCTCAGTGAAAACGATTGCATATGCTCTGTCACAGCACGCGGAATTCAGCTGTCGGTTCTCGGTCAGGCCGGAATAGAATCCATTGATTCTTTTGCGTCTGTCACTAACGCCCCGCCTGCTAGGAGTTTGAAGCACGTCACAGTCATTCAATCATTGAATCCTACTCAGAATACCACAGACAAGGTTTAGACCTTCCGGATTCTCTTGAATGCCGCCATCAGTTCTAGCTTATACCACGAAGATTCCGGTTAAAGAATCCAAGAGATAATTACTCAATCTAAGGTAGAACGGAGGTGGTTGTTAGGCACACGTTCATGGTTGAGAATGATGATGATTGTCACGGATCATCACATTCATCCGGATTAAGAACAAGTATTATCTTAGAATGGAAGCAAGCATGATTGAATGAGAAACAGTAGTAATTGCATTAATCCATCAAGACACAGCAGAGCTCCTCACCCCCAACCATGGGGTTTAGAGACTCATGCTGTGGAAGGTACACAAAGAAAACGTGTAAAGTGTCATGAGGTACAGATACAATGTCAAAAGATCCTATTAATAGTAAACTAGTAACTTAAGGTTTACAGAAATGAGTAAATGACAGAAAAATCCACTTCCGGGCCCACTTGGTGAGTGCTTGGGCTGAGCATTGAAGCTTTCAAGTGTAGAGACCTTTTCTGGAGTTAAACGCCAGCTTTCATGCCAGTTTGGGCGTTTAACTCCAAGTTTTATGCCAGTTCCAGCGTTTAACGTTGGAATTTCTGAGGCCGAATTGCTACGCCGGTTTGGGCCATCAAATCTTGGGCAAAGTATGGACTATCATATATTGCTGGAAAGCCCAGGATGTCTACTTTCCAATGCCGTTGAGAGCGCGCCAATTGGGCTTCTGTAGCTCCAGAAAATCCACTTCGAGTGCAGGGAGGTCAGAATCCAACAGCATCTGCAGTCCTTTTCAGTCTCTGAATCAGATTTTTGCTCAGAACCTTCAATTTCAGTCAGAAAATACCTGAAATCACAGAAAAACACACAAACTCATAGTAAAGTCCAGAAAAGTGAATTTTAATTAAAAACTAATAAAAATATACTAGAAACTAACTAAATCATACTAAAAACATACTAAAAACAATGCCAAAAAGCATACAAATTATCCGCTCATCAGGCACCAGTTGAATTCACAACTCCGTTCAACTAACCAGCAAGTGTACTGGGTCGTCCAAGTAATAAACCTTACGTGAGTAAGGGTCGATCCCACAGAGATTGTTGGTATGAAGCAAGCTATGGTCATCTTGTAAATCCGAGTCAGGAGGATAAAATTATGGAATTTAGAAAATCAAATATAAAAAGAAAATAAAAAGGGATAGAAATACTTATGTAAATCAAGAGTGGGAATTTCAGATAGGCGTATGGAGATGCTGTGCTCCTCTTGAAATTCTACTTCACTACTCACTCTTCCAATCCTTCTTACTCCTTTCCATGGCAAGCTGTATGTAGGGCATCACTATCATCAATGGCTACTTTTAATCCTCTCGGGAAAATGGTCCTATGCGCTGTCACTGCACGGCTAATCGTCTGGAGGCATCACCCTTGGTTGATAGCTACATCCCATCCTCTCAGTGAAAATGGTCCAAATGCTCTGTCACAGCACGGCTAATCATCTGTCGGTTCTCAATCAGGTTGGAGTAGAATCCATTGATTCTTTTGCGTCTGTCACTAACGCCCAGCCTTCAGGAGTTTGAAGCTCGTCACAGTCATTCAATACCGGAATCCTACTCAGAATACCACAGACAAGGTTAGACTTTCCGAATTCCCAGGATCCTACTCGGAATACCACAGACAAGGTTAGACTTTCCGGATCCCCATGAATGCCGCCATCTATCTAGCTTATACCACGAAGATTCTGTTGGGGAATCTAAGAGATATGCGCCCGGCCTAAGGTAGAACGGAAGTGGTTGTCAGTCACGCGCGTTCATAGGTGAGAATGATGATGAGTGTCACGGATCATCACATTCATCAAGGTGTTGTGCAACGTATATCTTGGAATAAGAATAAAAGAGAATTGAATAGAAAGTAATAGTAATTGTATTGAAACTTGAGGTATAGCAGAGCTCCACACCCTTAATCTATGGTGTGCAGAAACTCCATTGTTGAAAATACATAAGAAAAGGTTCAGGCATGGCCGAATGGCCAGCCCCCATGGTCTAAGGACTAGGCGTCCAGAGATGTCTAATACACTAGTAAAAAGTCCTATTTATAATAAACTTGCTATTAGGGTTTACATGAGTAAGTAATTGATGCATAAATCCACTTCCGGGGCCCACTTGGTGTATGTTTGGGCTGAGCTTGATCTATCCATGAGCTGAGGCTTTACTTGGAGTTGAACTCTGAGTTATGACGTGTTTTGGGCGTTCAACTCTGGATCATGACGTTTTTCTGGCGTTTAACTCCAGACAGCAACATGTACTTGGCGTTCAACGCCAAGTTACGTCGTCAATTTCCAAATAAAGTATGAACTATTATATATTGCTGGAAAGCCCTGGATGTCTACTTTCCAACGACGTTGAGAGCGCGCCAATTGGAGTTCTGTAGCTCCAGAAAATCCATTTTGAGTGCAGGGAGGTCAGATTCCAACAGCATCAGCAGTCCTTTTGTCAGCCTTTTTCAGAGTTTTGCTCAAGTCCCTCAATTTCAGCCAGAATTTACCTGAAATCACAGAAAAACACACAAACTCATAGTAAAGTCCAGAAATGTGAATTTAACATAAAAACTAATGAAAACATCCCTAAAAGTAGCTTGAACTTACTAAAAACTACCTAAAAAACAATGCCAAAAAGCGTATAAATTATCCGCTCATCACAACACCAAACTTAAAGCAACTGAAAATCAAATAGGATAAAAAGAAGAGAATATACTATAAATTTCAGAACATCAATGAATATTAATTATAATTAGATGAGCGGGACTTGTAGCTTTTTACTTCTGAATAGTTTTGGCATCTCACTTTTTCCTTTGAAGTTTAGAATGATTGGCTTCTCTAGGAACTTAGAATTTCGGATAGTGTTATTGATTCTCCTAGTTAAGTATGTTGATTCTTGAACACAGCTACTTATGAGTCTTGGCCGTGGCTCTAAGCACTTTGTTTTCCAGTATTACCACCAGATACATAAATGCTACAAACACATAACTGGGTGAACCTTTTCAGATTGTGACTCAGCTTTGCTAGAGTCCCCAGTTAGTGGTGTCCAGAGCTCTTAAGCACACTCTTTTTGCTTTGGATCACGACTTTAACCACTCAGTCTCAAGCTTTTCACTTGGACCTTCATGACACAAGCACATGGTTAGGGACAGCTTGATTTAGCCGCTTAGGCCTGGATTTAATTTCCTTGGGCCCTCCTATCCATTGATGCTCAAAGCCTTGGATCCTTTTTACCCTTGCCTTTTGTTTTTAAGGGCTATTGGCTTTTTCTGCTTGCTTTTTCTTTTTCTTTCTATTTTTTTTTGCCACTTTTTTTCTTTTTTTTTTGCAAGCTTCTTCTTTTTCACTGCTTTTTCTTGCTTCAAGAATCAATTTCATGATTTTTCAGATCATCAATAACATTTCTCTTTGCTCATCATTCTTTCAAGAGCCAACAATTTTAACATTCATAAACAACAAGATCAAAAATATGCACTGTTCAAGCATTCATTCAGAAAACAAAAGTATTGTCACCACATCAATATAATTAAACTAAATTCAAGGATAAATTCGAAATTCATGTACTTCTTGTTCTTTTGAATTAAAACATTTTTCATTTAAGAGAGGTGAAGGATTAATGGAATTTATTCATAGCTTTAAGGCATAGTTACTACATACTAATGATCATGAAGTAAAGACACAAAACATAGATAATCACAACATTAAAAACCGAAAAGCAGAAAGAAATAAGAACAAGGAATGAATCCACCTTTAGTGGCGTCTTCTTCTTGAAGGACCAATGATGTTCTTAAGCTCTTCTATGTCCCTTCCTTGCCTTTGTTGCTCCTCCCTCATTGCTCTTTGATCTTCTCTTATTTCATGAAGAATGATGGAGTGCTCATGATGTTCCACCCTTAATTGTTCAACATTGTGGCTCAAATCTTCTAAGGAAGTGTTGAGTTGTTCCCAATAGTTGTTGGGAGGAAAGTGCATCCCTTGAGGCATCTCAGGGATTTCTTGATGATGAGCTTCCTCATGCATCTCTTGAGAACCGTGAAGGTTTTCTCTTGCTTGCTCCATCCTTTTCTTGGTGATGGGCTTATCCTCTTCAATGAGGATGTCTCCTTCTATGATGACTCCAGCTGAGTAACACAGATGGCAAATAAGGTGAGGAAAAGCTAGTCGTGCCATATTGGAGGACTTGTCGGCTATTTTGTAGATTTCATTAGAGATAACCTCATGAACTTCTACTTCCTCTCCAATCATGATGCCATGAATCATGATGGCCCGATCCACAGTAACTTCAGATCGGTTGCTAGTAGGAATGATGGAGCGTTGAATGAACTCTAACCATCCTCTAGCCACAGGCTTGAGGTCCAGTCTTCTTAGTTGGACTGGCTTGCCTTTGGAGTCTCTCTTCCATTGAGCTCCTTCCACACATATGTCCATAAGGACTTGGTCCAACCTTTGATTAAAGTTGACCCTTCTAGTGTAGGGGCGTTCATCTTCTTGCATCATGGGCAAGTGGAATGCCAACCTCACATTTTCCGGACTAAAATCTAAGTATTTCCCCCGAACCATTGTGAGATAATTCTTTGGACTCGGGTTCATACTTTGATCATGGTTCCTAGTGATCCATGCATTGGCATAGAACTCTTGAACCATTAAGATTCTGACTTGTTGCATGGGGTTGGTTAGGACTTCCCAACCTCTTCTTAGGATCTCATGTCGGATTTCCGGATACTCATTCTTTTTGAGCTTGAAAGGGACCTCGGGGATCACCTTCTTCTTTACCACAACGTCATAGAAGTGGTCTTGATGGCTTTTAGAGATGAATCTTTCCATCTCCCATGACTCGGAGGTGGAAGCTTTTGTCTTCCCTTTTCCTTTTCTAGAGGATACTCCGGCCTTAGGTGCCATTGATGGTAAACAAAAAAAAAAGCTTATGCTTTTACCATACCAAACTTAAAATTTTGCTCGTCCCCGAGCAATAGAAGAAAGAATAGAAGAAGAAGAAGAAGAGAATATGGTAGAGAGGGAGAGATGTAGGTTCGGCCAAGTGGGAAAAGAGGGGTTTGTTTTGTGTGAAAATGAAGTAGAATGGAAGGGTATTTATAGGGAGAGGGGGTAGTGTGTATTCGGTCATTTAGGGTGGGAATGGGTGGGAAAATGGTTTTGAATTTTGAAGGTAGGTGGGGTGTATGGGGAAGAGTGGATGGATGTGAGTGGTGAATAGGTTGATTGGGAAGAGGAATTGAGGTGATTGGTGAAAGTTGTTGAGAAGTGTGACATGGGGAAGAGTAATCACAAAAACTAGGATTAGGAGGTAAGGTGGAAATATAGTAGGTGGGGATCCTGTGGGGTCCACAGATCCTGAGGTGATCCTGTGGGGTCCACAGGTCCTGTGGTGTCAAGGAATTCCATCCTTGCACCAAATAGGCATGTAAAATGCCTTGGCACACCATTCTGGCGTTTAAACGCCCATTGGTGCACGTTCTGGGCGTTCAACGCCCATGTAAAGCATGTTTCTGGCGTTGAACGCCAGTTTCATGCTTGTTACTGGCGTTCAGCGCCAGCTTTTCTTCTCTGAGCACATTCCTGGCGTTCAGCGCCAGAATGTTGCTTGTTTCTGGCGTTCAGCGCCAGAATGATGCTCTGTTCTGGCGTTGAACGCCGGCCAGATGCATCTTACTGGCGTTGAACGCTAGCCTGTGCGTCTTCTAGGGTGAAATTTTTTTTCTTCTGCTGTTTTTGATTCTGTTTTTAATTTTTATGATTTTTTCGTGACTCCTCATGATCATGTACCTAATAAAACATAAAATAACAATAAAATATAATAAAATAAAAATTAGATAAAATTGGGTTGCCTCCCAACAAGCGCTTCTTTAATGTCAATAGCTTGACAGTGGCTCTCATGGAGCCACAAGGTGATCAGGTCAATGTTGTATAGTCCCAACACCAAACTTAGAGTTTGGATATGGGATCTTAACACCAAACTTAGAGTTTGGTTGTGGCCTCCCAACACCAAACTTAGAGTTTGACTGTGGGGGCACTTCTTGACTCTGAACTGAGAGAAGCTCTTCATGCTTACTCTCTTTTGTCACAGAGGGATGGCCATGTGCCTTAAACACAAGGTAGTCCCCATTCAATGAAGACTAATTCACCTCTGTTGACATCTATCACAGCTTCTGCTGTGGCTAGAAAGGTCTTCCAAGGATGATGCAATCATCCTCTTCCTTCTAGTGTCTAAGATTATGAAATCAGCAGGGATGTAAAGGTCTCAACCTTTATAACACGTCCTCTACTATTCCATAAGCTTGTCTCAATGACTTGTCTGCCAATTATAATGAGAACAAGGCAGGTTGTACCTCAAGATCCCCAGCTTCCCCATTACAGAGAGTGGCATAAGATTTATCCCGACCCCAATCACATAGAGCTTTTGCAAAGGTCATGGTGCCTAGGTACAATGTATAAGAACTTGCCAGGATCTTGTTTCTTTTGAGGTAGAGTTTTCTGAATCCAAGAATCTAGTTCACTAATGACAAGGGATGTTCTCTTTCCCAAGTCTCATTACCAAACACTTGGCATTCAGCTTCATGATAGCTCCTAATATTGAGCAACTTGCTCTCCAGTTACGTCTTCATCCTCTTCAGAGAAGAATCTTCAGAGCTCATGAATGGCAAAGGAGATTTAATGGAATCTCTATGGTCTCTT
>NC_080379.1:61518968-61581290 GCF_014773155.1 Arachis stenosperma
TTGCAAGAAACTATGGAGCAACTTAAGGAAGAACAGCAGAATCAGAACTGCATGCTCTGCAAATTGCTGAAGGAAACAAGAGAAGCAGGGGCGTGAACTTCAAGAGATGAAACGCCAAAAGCTCTCCCCTCAAGTTGAGGGAGCATCCACTTCTCAAAATCAAGGTTGTTGAGTCCTAACTCTGTGATAACCTCTATCATTAGGAGCCTATTTAAATTTTTTGTTTATATTACTATTAGTCTTATCTTATATATTTCTGAGTTTGTTCTTAATTCATGATTAATAAAATTTAAAATTCATGTCTTAAAGCTATGAATGTCCTATGAATCCATCACCTCTCTTAAATGAAAAATGCTTTATTCACAAAAGAACAAGAAGTACAGGATTTCAAATTTATCTCTAAAACTAGTTGAATTAGTTTGGTGTGGTGACAATACTTTTTGTTTTCTGAATGAATGCTTGAACAGTGCATATGTCTTTTTGAATTTGTTGTTTTAAGAATGTTAAATGTTGGCTCTTGAAAGAATGATGGAAAAGAAGAACTGTTATGAGGATCTGAAAAATCATCAATTGATTCTTGAAGCAAGAAAAAGCAGTGATTCAAAAAAAAAAACGAAAAAATAGAAGAGAAAAAGAAAAAGCAAGCAGAAAAAGTCAATAGCCCTTTAAACCAAAAGGCAAGGGTAGAAATAAAGTTGTGATCCAAGGCAAAAGAGTGTGCTTAAGAACCTGGGACACCTCTAATTGGGGACTCTAGCAAAGCTAAGTCACAATCTGAAAAGGTTCACCCAATCATGTGTCTGTGGCATGTATGTATCGGTGGTAATACTGGAAGACAGAGTGCTTTGGGCCACGGCCAAGACTCATAAAGTAGCTGTGTTCAAGAATCATCATACCTAACTAGGAGAATCAATAACACTATCTGAATTCTGAGTTCCTATAGAGCCAATCATTCTGAACCTCAAAGGATAAGTGAGATGCCAAAACTGTTCGGAAGCAAAAAGCTACTAGTCCGCTCATCTAATTAGAACTAAGTTTCTTTGATATTTGGAGTCTATAGTATATTCTCTTCTTTTTATTCTATTTTGATTTTCAGTGCTTGGGGACAAGCAACAATTTAAGTTTGGTGTTGTGATGAGCGGATAATTTATACGCTTTTCGGCATTGTTTTTAGTATGTTTTTAGTATGATTAGTTAGTTTTTAGTATATTTTTATTAGTTTTTAATTAAAATTCACTTTTCTGGACTTACTATGAGTTTGTGTGTTTTTCTGTGATTTCAGGTATTTTGGCTGAAATTGAGGGACCTGAGCAAAAATCTGATTCAGAGACGGAAAAGGACTGCAGATGCTATTAGATTCTGACCTCCTGCACTCGAAGTGGATTTTCTGGAGCTACAGAAGCCCAATTGGCGCGCTCTCAATGGCGTTGGTAAGTAGACATCCTGGGCTTTCAACAATGTATAATAGTTCATACTTTGCCCGAGATTGATGGCCCAAACCGGCGTTGCAAATCAGCTTCAGAATTCCCAGCGTTTAACGCTGGAACTGGCAAAAATTGGAGTTAAACGCCCAAACTGGCATAAAAGCTGGCGTTTAACTCCAGGAAGAGTCTCTACACGAAATACTTCATTGCTCAGCCCAAGCACACACCAAGTAGGCCCGGAAGTGGATTTTTCTGTCATTTACTCATTTCTGTAAACCCTAGGTTACTAGTTCACTATTAATAGGATCTTTTGACATTGTATCTGTACCTCATGACACTTTACACGTTTCTCATTGTATCTTCTACAGCATGAGTCTCTAAACCCATGGTTGGGGTGAGGAGCTCTGCTGTGTCTTGATGGATTAATGCAATTACTATTTTTATTCAATCATGCTTGCTTCCGTTCTAAGATATCACTTGTTCTTAACCGGATGAATGTGATGATCCGTGACACTCATCATATTCTCAACTATGAACGCGTGCCTGACAACCACCTCCGTTCTACCTTAGATGAGTAGATATCTCTTGGATTCCTTAATCAGAATCTTCGTGGTATAAGCTAGAATTGATGGCGGCATTCAGAGAATCAGAAGGTCTAAACCTTGTCTGTGGTATTCTGAGTAGGATTCAATGATTGAATGACTGTGACGAGTTTCAAACTCACAATTGTGGGGCGTTAGTGACAGACGCAAAAGAATCACTGGATTCTATTCCGACATGATCGAGAAACCGACAGCTGGATAGCCGTGCGTGACAGGGTGCGTTGAACATTTCCACTGAGAGGATGGGAGGTAGCCATTGAAACGGTGAAACCCTACATACAGCTTGCCATGGAAGGAGCCTTGCGTGTTTGAAGAAGAAGACGGTAGGAAAGCAGAGGTCAGAAGACAGAGCATCTCCAAAACCTCAACCTATTCTCCGTCACTGCAACTCAAGTACTGTTTATGTTCTTTTGCTTTTTAAAATCAATCCTGATAATCTTGATATCCTGACTAAGAGTTACAAGGTAACCATAGCTTGCTTCAAGCGACAATCCGTGGGATCGACCCTTACTCACGTAAGGTATTACTGGACGACCCAGTGCACTTGCTGGTTAGTTGTGCGGGATTGCAAAGTGTGATTGCAATTTCGTGCACCAGTGAACCTTTTCAGATTGTGACTCATCTTTGCTAAAGTCCCCAGTTAGAGGTGTCCAAAGTTCTTAAGCACACTCTTTTTTCTTTGGATCACGACTTAACCACTCAGTCTCAAGCTTTTCACTTGGACCTTCATGCCACAAGCACACGGTTAGGGACAGCTTGATTAGCCGCTTAGGTCAGGATTTATTCCTTTAGGCCCTCCTATCCATTAATGCTTAAAGCCTTGGATCCTTTTACCCCTTGCCTTTTGGTTTTAAGGGCTATTGGCTTTTTCTGCTTGCTTTTTTTTTCTTTCTTTTTACTTTTCGCCAAATATTTTTTTGCACTTTTTCTTTTCAATGCTTTTTCTTGCTTCAAGAATCAATTTCATGATTTTTCAGATTATCAATAACATTTCTCTTTGTTCATCATTCTTTCAAGAGCCAACAATTTAATATTCATAAACTTCACTATAAAAATATGCACTGTTCAAGCATTCATTCAGAAGAAAAATGTGCCACCACATAAAATAATTAGAATTTTTCTTATTGAAAACTTGAAATAATTGCCTCCTTACTCTAGAGAAAATTTACTATTTTATTCATGTTTAGTGATGATAAGAAGGACAAATTATAGCTTACTTTCAGATAAAAATAAAAATAAAAATAAAGACCCTAATTACTAACACTCATGTAATTCTTAAGATAGGTTTCTAATAATAAAAGTTATCACAGATTTAAGATTAGGACTCAATAACATTTATTTTGGGAGATTGATGCTCCTTCAATCTGTGGGATGTCTGGTCCCTCAAGGAAGAGCTTTTGGCGCTTTAGCTCCTGTAGCTCACGCCCTTGCTTTTCTTGTTCCTTAAGCAGTTTGCAGAGCATGCTATTTTGATTTTACTGTTCTTTCTTAACTTGATCCATAGCTTCTTGCAGCTTGGTGATAGATGCTTCTAGGCAAGCCTAGTAGTCAATTTGAGGGATTTCTGGGAGAAACTCCTGCGCCCTCCTCTTGATGGAGTTGTCGTGTACTTGTTGTCCCTCCATTGACTTTTGGTGATTGGATGCTCGACTAAGATAAACTCATCCACCCATCTTTACCCCAGCATCTTATATAGCTGAGAGATTAAGCTTGGGTAAGCCAATTTGGCTTCAGTAGAGTTCTTATTTGCAATTGTGTAAATCTCACAAGCAATCATATGATGAATCTCCACTTCGTTTTCTAGCATAATGCAATGAATCATCACTGCTCTTTTGACAGTGACATCAGAGTGGTTGCTAGTGGGCAGTATAGAATGCCCAATGAAGTCCAACCAGCCCCTAGCGACTGGTTTGAGATCTCCTCTCTTAAGTTGGTTTGGGACACCTTTTGAGTTTGTTATCCACTTAGTTCCAGGGAGGCATATGTCCTCTAGAACTTGGTCCAAATGCTTATCTACTCTCACCATTCTCCTATTAAAGGATTCTAGATCATCTTGTAGTTGAGGCAGCTTGAAGACCTCTCTTATTTGTCATGGTGGAAGTAAATAGTCTTCCCTCTGACCATAGTTCGAAAGGTATGGAAGGCAGTTCCCGTCATTCTCTGCTTATCTGTTAACCACAGATTTGAGTAGAATTCCTGGACCATGTTTTTTTTCCACCTTTGTCTCAGGATTAGCTAGGATTCCCATCCTCTGTTTTGAATCTGTTCTTGGATCTCCGGATTCGTCTTCTTTCAGATCGAACATAACTTCCGGGATCATGACCTCAAACTCATTATTTTGTGGTAATGGTCTGCATTTCTTTGGTTAAGAACCTCTCTTGATTCCCACGTGATTTTGGATTATCTCTTTCTTGCCTCTTAGAGTGGTTTGTTTTCCTTTAGGAGCCATGATCTTGGTGAGTTTTTGCTCAGTGATTACGGAAAAATGCACCAAACTTAGAGGTTTGCTTGTCCTCAAGCAAAGAAAGGAAAGGAGGAATAGAGGGGGAGACAGATTCGAATGGTAGATTGATGGGGATGGCCGAACGTGTATTTAAAAGGGAGGGGTGGGTTTCGAAAATTTTGAAAAAGATATGATAGAAAGATATGATTTGGAAAAGATGAATCATGATATGAAAAAGATGAGATTTTTAAAATTCAAAAGATATGAAAAAGATAAAGAAGTTAAATCTGAATTTTTGTTGATGCATCTAAGAATTAAAAGATGATATGATGAGTTGGAAAAGATTTGAAAGAAATTGAAAAGATAATTGTGTTTTTGAAAAAGATTTGAAAGAGATTTTGAAAGAAAAATAAAAGAATCTAGAAGATTATTAAATTTTTAAAAATTGAATTTGAGTGATGAAAATTTGTAACATTTATGCAGAAAATTATGAATCAAAACATGAAAATTTGAAAAAAATTGAAGTGAAAACAAAGTCCTCACCCTATCCTTTCTGGTGTTAAATGCCCAGAATGGTATCCATTATGGCGTTTAACGCCCATTTGTTGGCCATTTTGGGCGTTTAACGTAATCTTTTATCACTGGGTGTTTTTCTAAACGCCCAGGATGCTGCAATTCTGGCGTTAAACGCCCAGAAAGGTGTCTTTACTGGCGTTAAATGCCCAGAATGATACCTATTCTGGTGTTTAACGCCCAAAATACCTCCTACTGGCGTTTTCGAGCTAGTGAGCTCTTTTTTCTCTGCTTTGTGCTCTGAATCCTTTTGTAACTCTATGAACTTCTGCATTTGGACAATCAACCTTAAAGATAATTTATATAAAACTCCTATAATTATTATTTAAATAGCAAGAACCTTTGCTAATGACTGGGTTGCCTCCCAGCAGGTTCTTTATTGTCTTTATCTGGACTTTTACTGAGCTTTAGTCTAGTCTCAGTTTTGAGCATTCTTACTCAACATTGCTTTCAAGATAATGTTTGACTCTCTGTCCATTAACAATGAACTTTTTGTCAGATTCAACATCCTAAAGCTCTACATATCCATATGGTGACACACTTGTGATCACATATGGTCCCTTCCACCGGATTTTAATTTCCCGAGGAACAATCTAAGCCTAGAGTTAAATAGTAGAACCTTCTGTCCTAGCTTAAAGACTCTGGATGACAGTTTCTTGTCATGCCACCTTTTTGCTTTCTCTTTGTAAATTTTTACATTTTCGAAAGCATTGAGTCTGAATTCCTCTAGCTCATTCAACTGGAGCAACCTTTTCTCTCTAGCTAACTTGGCATCAAGGTTTAGGAATCTGGTTGCCTAGTAGGCCTTGTGTTCCAGTTCCACTGGCAGGTGACAGGCTTTTCCATACACAAGCTAGTATGGAGAGTGCCCTATAGGAGTTTTGAATGCAGTTCTGTATGCCCATAGAGCATCATCCAGACTCCTTGCCCAATCCTTTCTACGAGTACTTACCGTCCATTTCAGGATTCATTTTAGTTCTCTATTTGAGACTTTAGCCTGCCCATTTGTCTGTGGATGATATAGGGTTACCACTTTGTGGTTAATTCCATATCGGATCAGAGCAGAGTCAAGCTATTTATTGCAGAAATGAGTTCCTCCATTACTGATTAGTATTCTGGGGACACCAAATCTGCTGAAGATGTGCTTCTGGAGGTTCTTCAGCATTGTCTTAGTATCATTAGTGGGTATGGCAATTGCCTCTACCCATTTAGATACATAATCTACTGCCATCAGAAGTAATGTTTGAGTATGATGGTGGAAAAGACCCCATGAAGTCAATACCCCATACATCAAACAACTCAATCTCTAAGATCCCTAACTGAGGTATGGCATAACCGTGAGGTAGATTACCAGCTCTTTGGCAACTGTCACAGCTACGTACAAACTCTCGGGAGTCTTTATAGAGAGTAGGCCAGTAGAAATCACATTGGAAGACTCTTGTGGCTGTCCCTCACTTCCGAAATGTCCTCCATATTGTAATCCATGGCAATGCCATAGGATCTTCTGTGCCTCTTCTCTGGGCACACACCTACGGATCATTCCGTCTGCACATCTCTTAAAGAGATATGGTTCATCCCACAGGTAGTACTTAGCATTAGTAACTAAATTTTTTGTTTGCTACCTACTGTACTCTTTGGGTATGAATCTTACCGCTTTATAGTTTACAATGTCTGCGAACCACGGTACTTCCTGAATGGCAAAGAGTTGCTCATCCGGAAAGGTTTTAGAGATCTCAGTAGAGGGGTGGGATGCCCCTTCTACTGGTTCTATTTGGGACAGGTGATCTGCTACTTGGTTCTCTGTCCCTTTTCCCCTTTTCTGTCTCTTATTTCTATATCAAACTCTTGCGAAAGCAACACCCATCTTATGAGCCTGGGTTTTGAATCCTGCTTTGTGAGTAGATATTTAAGAGCAGCATGGTCAATATACACAATCACTTTTGAACCTACTAAATAGGATCTAAACTTGTCAATGGCATAAACCACTTCAAGCAGCTCTTTTTCTGTGGTTATGTAATTCTTCTGTGCGTCATTCAGAACACGGCTGCATAGTAAATGACGTGCAGAAGCTGTTATGCCGTTGTCCTAATATTGCACCAATAGCATGGTCATGGCGTCACACATTAGTGCAAATGGTAATGTCCAGTCTGGTGCAGAAATGACTGGTGCTGTGACCAGCTTAGCTTCAGAGTCTCAAACGCCTGCAGACACACTGTGTCAAAGACAAAGGGTGTATCAGCAGCTAGTAGATTGCTTAGTGGTTTTACAATTTTTGAAAAATCCTTTATAAACCTCCTATAGAATCCTGCATGCCCCAGAAAGCTTCTGATTGCCTTAACATTGGCAGGTGGTGGTAATTTTTCAATTACCTCTACCTTAGCTTGATCCACCTCTATTCCCTTGTTCAAAATTTTATGCCCAAGGACAATTCCTTCAGTCACCATAAAGTGACATTTTTCCAGTTTAAAACCAGGTTAGTCTCTTGGGACCTTTTCAGAACAAGTGCTAGATGATCAAGATAGGAGCTGAATGAGTCTCTAAATACTGAGAAGTCATCCATGAAGACTTCCAAAAATTTTTCCACCATATCAGAGAAAATAGAGAGCATGCATCTCTGAAAGGTTGCAGGTGCATTGCACAGACCAAATGGCATTTTCTGTAGGCAAATACTCCAGATGGACATGTGAATGTTGTTTTCTCTTGATCTTGAGGATCTACTGCCATTTGGTTATAACCTAAATAGCCATCCAAAAGTAGTAATAGTCATGACCTGCTAATCTTTCTAGCATCTAGTCTATGAATGGTAAAGGAAAATGATCCTTCTTGGTAGCTGTATTGAGCCTTCTGTAGTCAATACACATGTGCCACCCTGTGACTGTTCTTGTAGGAACTAGTTCATTCTTTTTATTATGAACCACTGTCATGCCTCCCTTCTTGGGGACAACTTGGACAGGGCTCACCCAAGGGCTATTAGAAATAGGATAAATGATCCCAACCTCTAGTAATTTAGTGACCTCTTTCTGCACCACCTCCTTCATGGCTAGATTCAGCTGTCGTGTGGTTGAACCACTGGCTTGGCATCCTCTAATAGAATCTTGTGCATGCATTTGGCTGGGCTAATGCCTTTAAGATCACTTATGGACCACCCGAGAGCTGTCCTGTGTCCTTAGCACCTGAATTAGTGCTTCCTCTTCCTGTGGATCTAAAGCAGAGCTTATGATCACTGACAAATGTCATCTTCTCCCAGAAATGCATATTTCAGGGATGGTGGTAGTGGTTTGAGCTTGGATTTAGGAGGCTTCTCCTCCTTATGAGGAGTTATCAGAGGTTCTTCTGTTTTCTCTGATTCCTCCAAGTCAGGCTGAACATCTTTAAAGATATCTTCTAGCTCTGATTCGAGACTCTCAGTCATATTGATCTCTGATGAGCGGATAATTTGTATACTTTTTGGCATTGTTTTTAGTATTTTTTGATATGATATAGTTAGTTTTAGTATATTTTTATTAGTTTTTAATTAAAATTCACTTTTCTGGACTTTACTATGAGTTTGTGTGTTTTTCTGTGATTTCAGGTATTTTCTGGCTGAAATTGAGGGACCTGAGCAAAAATCTGATTCTGAGACCAAAAAGGACTGCAGATGCTGTTGGATTCTGACCTCCCTGCATTCGAAGCGGATTTTCTGGAGCTACAGAAGCCCAATTGGCGCGCTCTCAACGGCGTTGGAAAGTAGATATCCTGGGCTTTCCAGCAATATATAATAGTCCATACTTTGCCCAAGATTTGATGGCCCAAACCGGCGTTCAAAGTCACCTCAAGGAATCCCAGCGTTAAACGCTGGAACTGGCACCCAAATGGGAGTTAAACGCCCAAACTGGCACCAAAGCTGGCGTTTAACTCCAAGAAGAGTCTCTACACGAAATTGCTTCATTGCTCAGCCCAAGCACACACCAAGTGGGCCCGGAAGAGGATTTTTATGTTATTTACTCATTTCTGTACACCCTAGGCTACTAGTTTCTTATAAGTAGGACCTTTTACTATTGTATAGAAATCTTTTGATCACTTTTAGATCTCTAGATCATCTTTGGACATTTTAGTTCTTAGATCATTGGGAGGCTGGCCATTCGGCCATGCCTAGACCTTATGCTTATGTATTTCAACGGTGGAGTTTCTACACACCATAGATTAAGGTGTGGAGCTCTGCTGTACCTCGAGTATTAATGCAATTACTATTGTTCTTTCATTCAAATTCCGCTTGTTCTTTATCCAAGATATCACTTGTTCTTCAACATGATGAAGGTGATGATTGACGCCCATCACCATTCTCACTCATGAACAAAGTGACTGACAACCACTCTTGTTCTACAAGCATTTGAGGCTTGGTGAATATCTCTTGGATTCTTTAAAAGGAATCTTCGTGGTATAGGCAGGACCTGATGGCGGCATTCAAGAGAATCCGGAAGGTCTAACCTTGTCTGTGGTATTCTGAGTAGGATTCAATGATTGAATGACTGTGACGTGCTTCAAACCTGTAACCTACTGGGCGTTAGTGACAGACGCAAAGAGTTATTCTATTCCGGTAGGGGAGGGAACCGAACCGGTGATTGGCCGTACTGTGACAGAGTATTGAGCATTAGCTTTCACTGCGAGGATGGGAGGTAGCTGCTGACAACAGTGAGACCCTATACGAGCTTGCCATGGAAAGGAGTAAGAAGGGTTGGATGAAGACAGTAGGAAAGCAGAGAGACGGAAGGGAAGGCATCTTCATGCGCTTATCTGAAGTTCCTACCAATGAATTACATAAGTATCATTATCTTTATCTTTTATGTTATTTTCGTTCATCACCATATACATCTGAGTTTGCCTGACTAAGATTTACAAGATGACCATAGCTTGCTTCAATACTAACAATCTCCGTGGGATCGACCCTACTCACGTAAGGTTTATTACTTGGACGACCCAGTGCACTGCTGGTTAGTTGTGCGAAGTTGTGTAATGCCATGGTATTGAGCGCACCAAGTTTTGGAGCCATTACCAGGGATTATGAGAGTTGTGAAAAATATAGTTCACAATTTCGCGCACCAAGTTTTTGGCGCCGTTGCCGGGGATTGTTCTAGTTTTGAGCAAGCCTTTGGTAACATCAGTGCCAAGATCCGGCAACAACATCAAATTTTTGGTGTTATTGCCCGGGATTGTTCAGGCTGGACAACTGACGGTTCATCTTGTTGCTTAGATTAGGTATTTTTTTTTTCGAAATTCTTGAAGATAAATTCTAGAGTTTCATGATGATTTGTTGAAATCTGGCTGGCTGAGAAGCCATGTCTAATCTGATTGGACCGAGGTTTCAACTTATCACCACAAGAGCTTGATTCGTATCAATCTTGCTTTTGGAGCAGTGATTTGCTAAGGCTTGGCTGACCTTTGGTCATGTCTAGTTTTTGGACCGAAGCTTTCTTTGGAAGCTTGGCTGGCTGTGAAGCCATGTCTAATTCCTGGACCGGAGTCTTAGACTAGCATTGCACTGATTCCTGGAATTCTCATTAAGAATTTTGATACCTTCTTTTTCCACTTAATTTTCGAAAAACACAAAAAAAATTAAAAAATTAAAAAATCAAAAAATTCAAAAATATTTTGTTTGAGTCTAGTGTCTCATCCTAAGTTTGGTGTCAAGTGCATGCATTCATATGTCTTAGTGATCTTCAAGATGTTCTTGATGATTCATTTGCTCTGATCTTTGAATTCTATTGACTTGAGTATTTTGTGTGTCTCATACGCATTTTCAGTTCATTAGTGTCAGTAGTATACAAACTGCTAAGTTGGTGTCTTGCATGCATTGTTATTTGATTGTTGCATTCTAATTATTAAAAACCCAAATATTTTTAATTTGTGTCTTTTCAAGTCAATGATACAAGGGATTGAAGATTCAGAACACACTGCAGAGGAATTATACAGAAAAAGCTGAGCATTCAAAAATGCCCAGTGAAGAAGGCAGACTGGCGTTTAAACGCCAGCCAGGGCACCTGGTTAGGCGTTTAACGCCCAAAGAGGTAGCATTTTGGGCGTTAAACGCCAGAATGTATACCATTCTGGGCGTTTAACGCAGGATGGTGCTAGGGGGAAGATTTTGTTTCAAATCAATTTTTTTTCAAGTTTTCAAAATCAAATCTTTTCAAATCAAATCTTTTCACTCAAATGTTTTCAAAATTAATTTCTTTCCTTTCAAAGATACTTACTAACAATTAATGATTTGATTGAACATTTTTTGCCTTTTCTGTTAAGGAAGGTTTTATGTTCGAATCATATCTTTTCTTGTTAGGCAAGTCACTAATTTTCCAAATCAAATCTTTTAAAATAATTTTCAAAACATATCTTTTTAAAATGGTTTTCAAATCATATCTTCTCAATCACATCTTTTTAAGACAATAACCTTTCAATCATATTTTTTTTATCATATCTTTTTCAAATTAGTTTTCAATCAAATCTTTTTAGTTTCTAATTTCAAAATCTTTTTCAAAAATCACTTGATTTCTCTTGCACTTCAATTTTCGAAAATTATCAATCAAATTTTCAAAATGTTTTCAAAATCTTTTAATTGAATTTTCGAAATTCTCTTCCCTCCTTCCCACATCCTTCTATTTATGGAGTACCACTCCTTCTAATGCACAATTCGAACCTTATCTAATTAAAGTTCGAATTCTCCTTCTCCTTCTTCTTTCTATTTCTCTTTTCCTCTGACACTTCAAGGAATCTCTATACTGTGACATAGAGGATTCCATATTTTCTTGTTCTCTTCTCTTTCATATGAGCAGGAGCAGAGACAAAGGCATTCTTGTGAAGCTGACCCTGAACCTGAGAGAACCTTGAAGCGAAAGCTAAGAGAAGCCAAAGCACAACTCTCTTAGAGGACCTGACCGAATTCTTCAAAGAAGAAGAACCCATGGCAGCCGAAAACAACAACAATGCCAACAATGCAAGGAAGGTGCTGGGTGACTTCACTGCACCTACTCCCGACTTCTATGGAGAAGCATCTCTATCCCTGCCATTGGAGCAAACAACTTTGAGCTTAAGCCTCAATTAGTTTCTCTAATGCAACAGAATTGCAAGTTCCATGGACTTCCAATGGAAGATCCTCATCAGTTTTTAGCTGAATTCTTGCAAATCTGTGACACAGTCAAGACTAATGGGGTTAACCCTGAGGTCTATAGACTGATGCTATTCCCTTTTGCTGTAAGAGACAAAGCTAGAATATGGTTGGATTCTCAACCTAAAGAAAGCCTGGACTCTTGGGAAAGCTAGTCAATGCCTTCTTGGCAAAGTTCTTTCCACCACAAAGATGGAGTAAGCTTAGAGTGGAAGTCCAAACCTTCAGACAGAAGGATGGAGAATCCCTCTATGAAGCTTGGGAAAGATACAAAAATTAATCAGAAGATGTCCTTCAGACATGCTTTCTGAATGGAGCATCATAGGTATTTTCTATGATGGTCTCTCTGAACTATCTAAGATGTCCTTGGATAGCTCTGCTGGAGGATCTCTTCATCTGAAGAAGACGCCTGCAGAAGCTCAAGAATTGATTGAAATGGTTGCAAATAACCAATTCATGTACACTTCTGAAAGGAATCCTGTGAACAATGGGACTAGTCAGAAGAAAGGAGTTCTTGAGATTGACACTCTGAATGCCATATTGGCTCAGAACAAGATATTGACTCAACAAGTCAATTTGATTTCTCAAAGTCTGTCTGGAATGCAAAATGCACCAAACAGTACTAAGGATGCTTCATCTGAGGAAGAAGCTTATGATCCTGAGAACCCTTCCATGGAAGAGGTGAATTACCTAGGAGAACCCTATGGAAATACCTACAATTCTTCATGGAGAAATCACCCAAATCTCTCATGGAAGAATCAAGAGAGACCTCAACAAGGTTTCAATAACAATAATGGTGGAAGAAACAGGTTTAGCAATGGCAAGCCTTTTCCATCATCTTCTCAGCAACAGACAGAGAGTTCTAAGCAGAATACTTCTGACTTAGCAACAATGGTCTCTGATCTAATAAAGACCACTCAAAGTTTCATGAATGAAACAAAGTCCTCCATCAGAAATTTGGAAGGACAAGTGGGTCAGCTGAGCAAGAAAGTTACTGAACTCCCTCCTAGTACTCTCCCAAGTAATACAGAAGAAAATCCAAAAGGAGAGTGCAAGGCCATCAACATGGCCGAATATGGAGAGGAAAGAGAGGAAGAGGACGCCACTGAGAAAGACCTCAGTGGGCGTGCACCACTCTCCTCTGAGTTCCTCAATGAGGAACCTTGGGAATCTGAGGCTCAAAATGAGACCATAGAGATTCCATTGGACTTACTCCTGCCATTCATGAGCTCTGATGAGTATTCTTCCTCTGAAGAGGATGAGTATGTCACTGAGGAGCAAGTTGCTAAATACCTTGGAGCAATCATGAAACTAAATGACAAGTTATTTGGAAATGAGACTTGGGAGGATGAACCTCCCTTGCTCACCAAAGAACTGGATGACTTGTCTAGGCAGAAACTGCCTCAAAAGAGGCAGGATCCTGGGAAGTTTTCTATACCTTGTACCATAGGCACCATGACCTTCAAGAAGGCCTTGTGTGACTTAGGGTCAAGTGTGAACCTCATGCCCCTCTCTGTAATGGAGAAATTAGGGATCCTTGAGGTGCAAGCTGCAAAGATCTCACTAGAGATGGCAGACAACTCAAGAAAACAAGCCCATGGACTTGTAGAGGATGTTCTGGTTAAAGTTGAAGACCAGTACATTCCTGCTGATTTCATAGTCCTAGAGACTGGGAAGTGCATAGATGAATCCATCATCCTTGGCAGACCCTTCCTAGCCACAGCAAAGGCTGTGATTGATGTTGACAGAGGAGAGTTAATCATTCAAGTGAATGAAAAGTCCTTGGTGTTTAAGGCCCAAGGATATCCCTCTGTCATCATGGAGAGGAAGCATGAAGAGCTTCTCTCAAAACAGAGCCAAACAAAGCCCACACAGTCAAACTCTAAGTTTGGTGTTGGGAGGCCACAACCAAACTCTAAGTTTGGTGTTGAAACCCCACATTCAAACTCTAAGTTTGGTGTTGGGAGGTTTCAACACGGTTCTGAGCATTTCTGAGGCTCCATGAGAGCCCTCTGTCAAGCTAATGACATTAAAGAAGCGCTTGTTGGGAGGCAACCCAATGTTTTATAATTAATTATTTTCTTTTGTTATTTTATCTTTTTTGTAGGTTGATGATCATAAGAAGTCACAAAAACAATGAAAAAAGCAAAAACAGAATGAAAAACAGGAAGAAAAACAGCACACCCTGGAAGAGAAGAAGCTGGCGTTCAAACGCCAGTAATGCTAGCTGTTGGGCGTTTAACGCCCAGTCTGGCACCATTCTGGGCGTTTAACGCCAGAAAGGGGCACCAGACTGGCGTTAAACGCCAGTAAAGGGCAAGAACCTGGCGTTAAACGCCAGGAATGGGCATCAGCCCGGCGTTTAACGCCAGAAATGGCTCAAAACGTGATTTTGAGCAACATTTGGTGCAGGGATGACTTTTCCTTGACACCACAGGATCTGTGGACCCCACAGGACCCCACCATCACTCTCTCTCTTCTTCCCCCATTCACCAATCACCTCAACACCTCTTCCCCAAAAACCCCTCACCTATCAAATCCCATCTTTCTCTTCACCACTCACATCCATCCTTCATAAAACCCCACCAACCTCACCCTTCAAATTCAAACCACTTTCCCTCCCAAACCCACCCATAATGGCCGAACCATTTACCCCCCTCTCTCCTATAAATACCCTTCTTCAACTCTTCATTTTCACACAACCTAAACCCCCTTTCTTACCCTTCTTGGCCGAATACACCACCATCTCCCTCTTCTTCATTTCTTCTTATTCTACTCCCTTCTTTCTTCTTTTGCTCGAGGACGAGCAAACATTTTAAGTTTGGTGTGGTAAAAGCGTTGCTTTTTCGTTTTTCCATAACCATTTATGGCATCCAAGGCCGGAGAAACCTCTAGAAAGAGGAAAGGGAAGGCAAAAGCTTCCACCTCCGAGTCATGGGAGATGGATAGATTCCTCTCAAGGGTGCATCAAGACCACTTCTATGAAGTTGTGGCCTTGAAGAAGGTAATCTCCGAGGTTCCCTTTTCACTCAAAAAGGGTGAATATCCGGAGATCCGCTATGAGATCCGAAGAAGAGGTTGGGAAGTTCTTACCAACCCCATTCAACAAGTCGGAATCTTGATGGTTCAAGAGTTCTATGCCAATGCATGGATCACAAAGAACCATGACCAAAGTGTGAACCCGAATCCAAAAAATTATCTCACTATGGTTCGGGGGAAATACTTGGATTTTAGTCCGGAGAGTGTGAGGGTGGCATTCAACTTGCCTATGATGCAAGGAGATGAGCATCCTTACACTAGAAGGGTCAACTTTGATCAAAGGTTGGACCAAGTCCTCACAGTCATATGTGAAGAGGGCGCACAATGGAAGCAAGATTCAAGAGGGAAGCCGGTCCAATTGAGAAGGCATGACCTCAAGCCCGTGGCTAGAGGATGGTTAGAGTTCATACAACGCTCAATCATCCCCACTAGCAACCGGTCCGAAGTTACCATAGACCGGGCCATCATGATCCATAGTATCATGATTGGAGAAGAAATAGAGGTTCATGAGGTTATAGCCCAAGAACTCTATAAGGTGGCGGACAAGACCTCCACCTTGGCAAGGTTAGCCTTTCCTCATCTCATTTGTCACCTCTGTTATTTAGTTGGAGTTGACATAGAGGGAGACATTCCCATTGATGAGGACAAGCCCATCACCAAGAAAAGGATGGAGTACACAAGAAATCTCACTCATCATGAGATCCCTGAGATTCCTCAAGGGATGAATTTTCCTCCACAAAACTATTGGGAGCAACTAAACACCTCCCTAGGAGAACTAAGTTCCAACATGGGACAACTGAGGGTGGAGCATCAAGAACACTCCGTCATCCTTCATGAAATTAGAGAAGATCAAAGAATCATGAGGGAGGAGCAACAAAGACAAGGAAGAGACATTGAGGAGCTCAAGCACTCCATAGGATCTTGAAGAGCAAGAAAGAGCCGCCATCACTAAGGTGGACCCGTTCTTTGATTTCCTTGTTATTGTTCTTCTGTTTTTCGAATTTTAATGCTTATGTTTATCCATGTTTGTGTCTTATGATCATTAGTGTCTTAGTGTCTATGCCTTAAAGTTATGAATGTCCTATGAATCCATCACCTTTCTTCAATAAAAACGTGCCTAATTGATAAAAGAAAGAATTGCATGAATTTTGAATTTTATAATAGTTAATTATTTTGATGTGGTGGCAATGTTTTTGTTCTCTGAATGTATGCTTAAACAGTGCATATGTCTTTTGAATTTGTGGTTCATGAATGTTGGCTCTTGAAAGAATGATGAAAAAGGAGACATGTTACTGAGGATCTGAAAAATCAATAAAATGATTCTTGAAGCAAGAAAAAGCATTTCAAAAAAAAAACGAAAAAAAAAAAGAAAAAACAAAGAGAAAGAGAAAAAAAAGAAAAAAGAGAGGAATAAGAGTTGTGATCCAAGGCAATAAGAGTGTGCTTAAGAACCCTGGACACCTCTAATTGGGGACTTTAGCAAAGCTGAGTCACAATCTGAAAAGGTTCACCCAATTATGTGTCTGTGGCATGTATGTATCCGGTGGTAATACTGGAAGACAGAGTGCTTTGGGCCACAGCCAAGACTCAATAAATAGCTATGTTCAAGAATCATCATACTTTACTAAGAGAATCATTAACACTATCTGGATTCTAAGTTCCTAAAGAAGCCAACCATTCTGGATTTCAAGGGATAGAGTGAGATGCCAAAACTGTTCGGAGGCAAAAAGTTAAAAACCCCGCTCATCTGATTAATACTGATCTTCACAAATGTTTTTGGAATTCATTGCATATTCTCTTCTTTTTATCTTATTTGATTTTCAGTTGCTTGAGGACAAGCAACAATTTAAGTTTGGTGTTGTGATGAGCGGATAATTTGTATACTTTTTGGCATTGTTTTTAGTATGTTTTTGATATGATATAGTTAGTTTTTAGTATTTTTATTAGTTTTTAATTAAAATTCACTTTTCTGGACTTTACTATGAGTTTGTGTGTTTTTCTGTGATTTCAGGTATTTTCTGGCTGAAATTGAGGGACCTGAGCAAAAATCTGATTCTGAGACCAAAAAGGACTGCAGATGCTGTTGGATTCTGACCTCCCTGCATTCGAAGCGGATTTTCTGGAGCTACAGAACCCAATTGGCGCGCTCTCAACGGCGTTGGAAAGTAGACATCCTGGGCTTTCCAGCAATATATAATAGTCCATACTTTGCCCAAGATTTGATGGCCCAAACCGGCGTTCAAAGTCACCTCAAGGAATCCCAGCGTTAAACGCTGGAACTGGCACCCAAATGGGAGTTAAACGCCCAAACTGGCACCAAAGCTGGCGTTTAACTCCAAGAAGAGTCTCTACACGAAATTGCTTCATTGCTCAGCCCAAGCACACACCAAGTGGGCCCGGAAGAGGATTTTTATGTCATTTACTCATTTCTGTACACCCTAGGCTACTAGTTTCTTATAAGTAGGACCTTTTACTATTGTATAGAAATCTTTTGATCACTTTTAGATCTCTAGATCATCTTTGGACATTTTAGTTCTTAGATCATTGGGAGGCTGGCCATTCGGCCATGCCTAGACCTTATGCTTATGTATTTTCAACGGTGGAGTTTCTACACACCATAGATTAAGGTGTGGAGCTCTGCTGTACCTCGAGTATTAATGCAATTACTATTGTTCTTTCATTCAAATTCCGCTTGTTCTTTATCCAAGATATCACTTGTTCTTCAACATGATGAAGGTGATGATTGACGCCCATCACCATTCTCACTCATGAACAAAGTGACTGACAACCACTCTTGTTCTACAAGCATTTGAGGCTTGGTGAATATCTCTTGGATTCTTTAAAAGGAATCTTCGTGGTATAGGCAGGACCTGATGGCGGCATTCAAGAGAATCCGGAAGGTCTAACCTTGTCTGTGGTATTCTGAGTAGGATTCAATGATTGAATGACTGTGACGTGCTTCAAACCTGTAACCTACTGGGCGTTAGTGACAGACGCAAAAGAGTTATTCTATTCCGGTAGGGGAGGGAACCGAACCGGTGATTGGCCGTACTGTGACAGAGTATTGAGCATTAGCTTTCACTGCGAGGATGGGAGGTAGCTGCTGACAACAGTGAGACCCTATACGAGCTTGCCATGGAAAGGAGTAAGAAGGGTTGGATGAAGACAGTAGGAAAGCAGAGAGACGGAAGGGAAGGCATCTTCATGCGCTTATCTGAAGTTCCTACCAATGAATTACATAAGTATCATTATCTTTATCTTTTATGTTATTTTCGTTCATCACCATATACATCTGAGTTTGCCTGACTAAGATTTACAAGATGACCATAGCTTGCTTCAATACTAACAATCTCCGTGGGATCGACCCTTACTCACGTAAGGTTTATTACTTGGACGACCCAGTGCACTTGCTGGTTAGTTGTGCGAAGTTGTGTAATGCCATGGTATTGAGCGCACCAAGTTTTTGGAGCCATTACCAGGGATTATGAGAGTTGTGAAAAATATAGTTCACAATTTCGCGCACCAATCTCCTCCACCAGGGAGTCAATAATATCAATACTCATGCAATCTCTTGAAGTGTCTGGATGCTTCATAGCTTTGATAGCATTCAACTTAAACTCATCCTCATTGACTCTCAAGGTCACTTCTCCTTTTTGGATGTCAATGAGAGTTCGTCCAGTTTCTAGGAAAGGTCTTCCTAGAATGAGAGTTGCACTCTTGTGCTCCTCTATTTCCAGCACAACAAAGTCAATGGGAAAGGCGAATGGCCCAACCTTGATAATCATGTCCTCAATCACGTCCGATGGCATTTTAATAGAGCCATCAGCAAGTTGGAGACATATCCGGGTTGGTTTGACTTCTTCAGTCAAACCAAGCTTTCTGATAGTGGATGCAGGTATCAGGTTGATACTTGCCCCTAGATCACATAGAGCTATCTTGGTACAAGTACCGTCTAATGTGTATGGTATCATAAAGCTTCTGGGGTCCTTAAGCTTCTCTGGTAAGCTTTTCAGAATGACTGTACTGCATTCTTCAGTGAGGAGAACTTTTTCAGTTTCTCTCCAATCCTTCTTATGACTTAAGATCTCTTTCATGAACTTAGCATAAAAGGGTATTTGCTCAAGTGCCTCTGCAAATGGAATCTTTATTTCAAGAGTCCTGAGATAGTCTGCAAAGTGGGCAAATTGTTTACCCTGTTCTGCTTGGCGGAGTTTCTGAGGATAAGGCATCTTGGCTTTATATTCTTCAACCTTAGTTGCTGTAGGTTTATTTCCTACAGAGGTGGTTGGAGAAGCCTTCTTAGAGGGGTTACTATTAGCACTTGCAGGTGTCTGATCCCTCATTGGTGTTTGAACGCCAGGATTGGGGGCTGGATGGGCGTTTAACGCTAGATTTTTCCCTTTTTCTGGCGTTTGAACACCAGAATTGGACATGGACTGGGCATTTAACGCCAGTTTCTCATCCTTTTCTGGCATTTGAATGCCAGAAGTGGGCATCCACTAGGCGTTTAACGCTAATTCTTTACCCTTTTCTGGCGTTTGAACGCCAGAAGTATTCCTCTCTAGGCTCTTACTGTCCTCAGAGGGATTTTGGGTAGTGGTTTGCTCATCCTCTGTCAGTTGTTCCTTCCTTGACTTTCTATTGCCTTGAATTGAGACATTTAATGTCTTCCCACTCCTTAATTGAACAGCTTGGCATTCTTCTGTTATTTGTCTGGATAACTGTTGTTTTGTTTGATTCAATTGTTCCTCCAAATATTGGTTGGCATCCTTGGTTTCTCGTAGCATTGCCTTAAATTCTGCTAGCTATTCTGTTAGATAGCATAATTGCTGATTGAGTTCAGTAAGTTGTTCTGGAAGACTAAGTTCAGTGGATACTGCCTTAGCTTCTTCTTTCATGGAGGACTCATTGCTTAAGTACAGATGCTGATTTCTAGCAACTGTATCTATGAGCTCTTGAGCTTCTTCAATTATTTTTCTCATGTGTTTAGATCCACCAGCTGAGTAGTCTAGAGATATCTGGGCTTTTTCTGTAAGTCCATAGTAGAAGATGTCTAACTGCACCCACTCGGAAAATATTTCAGAGGGGCATTTCCTTAGCATCTCCCTGTACCTCTCCCAGGCATCATAAAGAGATTCATGATTTTCTTGTTTAAAGTCTTGGATGTCCAGCCTGAACTGTGTCATCCTTTTTGGAGGGAAATATTGATTCAGGAATTTGTCTGACAACTATTTTCATGTGCTTATGTTGGCTTTAGGTTGGTTATTTAACCACTTCTTAGCTTGGTCTTTTACAACAAATGGAAACAGTAATAATCTATAGACATCCTGATCCACTTCCTTATCACGTATTGTGTCAGCAATTTGTAAGAATTGTGCCAGAAACTCAGTAGGCTCTTCTTGTGGAAGACCGGAATACTGGCAGTTTTGCTGCTCCATGATAATGAGCTGAGGATTTAGCTCAAAAGTGTTAGCTCTTATGGGGGTATACAGATACTACTCCCATATGAAGCAGTAGTGGGGTTAGCATATAACCCCAGAGTCTTTCTGGACTGTTCATTTCCACTTGGTTCCATGATAGAGAAAGGGAGATGATGTGAATTGTAAAAAAATTATTCTTTTGTTTATTTATTATTAATTTTTATTTTTATTTTTATTTTTTTAAATACCAAAATTTATAAAAAATGAAATAAAAGGAAATTGAAAACTAAAATAATTAATTAATTAAAAAGATTTTGAAAAATTTTATATAATATTTTCGAAAAATAGAGAGAGAAAGTAGTTAGGAAGTTTTGAAAAAGATATGATTTAAAAAAAATTTGACCAAGTCAACCCAAGGGATTCAAAATTTTATGAGAAATTAAAGGAAAATATATTTTATTTTATTTTAGAATTTAAAGTGGAGAGAGAAAAACAACAAAGTGACACCACACTTGAAATTTTTAGATTAAAACAATGGAAACAAATAAGAAAACTTTGAATGTCGAGATGAACACCAAGAGCACTTTGAAGGTCAAGATGAACACCAAGAACAAATTTTAAAAATTTCTAAGAAAATTAGAACACAAAGGACACCAAACTTAAAAATTTTTATACTTGGAACACTAATAATTTGAAAATGTATAAGATAATAAGCAATAGAAGACACCAAACTTAGAATTTTTAGAAAACCAAACAAAATTTTTTCGAAAATTAAAAGGAAAAACACAAAGAGGACACCAAACTTAAAACATGAAGCTAAACTTAAACAAAAGACTCAAATTTAGTGACTCTAAACCAACAAAAATAAATTATTCCTAATCTAAGCAACAAGATGAACCGTCAGTTGTCCAAACTTGAACAATCCCCGGTAACGGCGCCAAAAACTTGGTACACGAAATCGTGATACACAACTTAGTGCAGCTGACCAGCAAGTGCACTGGGTCGTCTAAGTAATACCTTACGTGAGTAAGGGTCGATCCCACGGAGATTGCCGGCTTAAAGCAAGCTATGGTTACCTTGTAACTCTTAGTCAGGAGATTAATGATAAAAATTATTTTTGTTTATGAAGAATGAATAACATGAAATAAAAAGTACTTGTGATTCAGTAATAAGGAACAGGTTGAGGTTTTAGAGATGCTTTGTCTTATGAATCTCTGCTTTTCTACGGTTGTCTTCTTCACGCACGCAAGGCTCCTTCCATGGCAAGCTGTATGTTGGTGGATCACCGTTGTCAATGGCTACCATCTGTCCTCTCAGTGAAAATGGTCCAATTACAGGTTACGTAGGGCTAATCATCTGTCGATTCTCACTCGTGCTGGAATAGGATCCATTGATCCTTTTGCACACTGTCAATGCGCCCGGCATTTGTGAGTTTGAAGCTCGTCACAGTCACCCCTTCCCAGATCCTACCTGAAATATCACAGACAAGGTTTAGACTTTCCAGATCTCAAGAGTGCTGCCAATTGATTCTAGCTTATACCACAAAGACTCTGGTTTCACGGATATGAACACTCTGTTGTCAGGAGAAGTAATCAAACTCGTGAAGCAGGAACCCAAGAGATACACACTCAATCTAAGGTAGAATGGAGGTGGTTGTCAGGCACGTGTTCATAAGTTGAGAATGGTGATGAGTGTCATGGATCATCACATTCATCATGTTAAAGTGCGAATGAATATTTTAGAATCGAAACAAGCGTGATTAAATAGAAAACAGAAGTAATTGCATTAATCCATCGAGACACAGCAGAGCTCCTCACCCTTAACCATGGGGTTTAGAGAATCATACCGTAGAAGATACAAATTCAGATGTAAAATGTCATGAGGTCTAAAAGGAATCTCTAAAAGTAGTTTTTATACTAAACTAGTAACCTAGGTTTACAGAAAATGGGTAAACTAAGATAGATAGTGCAGAAATCCACTTCTGGGGCCCACTTGGTGTGTGCTTGGGCTGGGCATTGAAGCTTTACAGAAAATGGGTAAACTAAGTTTTGGTGCCAGTTTGGGCGTTTAACTCCAACTTTTATGCCAGTTCTGGCATTTAACGCTAGAACTGGGTAAAAAGTGGGCGTTTAAATGCCAGTTTGTGCTATCAAATGTCGAGGTAAGTATGGACTATTATCCATTTCTGGAAAGCCCAAGATGTCTACTTTCCAACGCAATTCAGAGCGTGCCAATTGGGCTTCTGTAGCTCCATAAAATCCATTTCGCTTGCAGGAGGGTCAGAATCCAACAGCATCTACAGTCCATTTTCAGCCTCTGAATCAAATTTTTGCTCAGGTCCCTCAATTTCAGCCAGAAAATACCTGAAATCATAGAAAAACACACAAACTCATAGTAAAGTCCAGAAATGTGATTTTTGCATAAAAACTAATAAAAATATACTGAAAAGTAACTAAAGCATACTAAAAACTATATGAAAATATCACCAAAAAGTATATAAAATATCCGCTCATCACATATGCATACATAATGCATGCGTACGCATAGACCCTGTTTTTCTGAAAAATGATTTTTTTTTTCGTTTTCAAGGGTTCTCTAACTTTATAAACTTCCTTCAATTTCATTTTAATAGTACTATCTAATCATTAGGTTCTAATATTGCTAAGGATAAGTTAGTGAATTATTTTAGTGAATTTCAGTAAGAATTTAGAAGACGGAGTCTTAGGTTTCTGGAGTACTAAGGACGGATTTGTTGAGTGAGATGGCGGAGTACTGTAATGATGATTGAGGTAATGAGTCGTGAAAATTATGGATTGATGATGGTATAGACGAGTCTAGGATTTCTGAAACCATTGATGTATTATTTTAAAATGATATTGTTGAGACGCTAAGCGCCTGGCAGGGACGGTTTGGTTAATCCTGCCTATCGAGGTCGCTGCAGTGGCATAAGTGCAGTGGCTAGTCCTGCTTACATTGAGATGTGAGGTCTGTGGCTGAGTATCTGGTGCATGAAATCGAACTCTGCAAAATTGCACAAATAAACCAGCAAGTGCACCGAGTCGTCCAAGTAATACCTCAGGTGAGTGAGGGTCGAATCCCACGGAGATTGTCAGATTGAGCAATCAATGGCTATCTTATAAATCTTAGTCAGGTAAATAAAAAAGATGGTTGTTATGAAAAATGCATAAAAATAGAAAAAAGATAGGATTACTTAATAGGTGTGAAATCAATGGTAAGAAAGCGGATGAGGCTTCGGAGATGCTTCCTCTTTCTGGATCAATTTTTCTCATTGCCTACTTCAACAATGGATAATTCATTCCATGACAAGCTGTAGGTGATTAACGCCGGGGTTAGTGGTCATTAAAATCTTTTGCTTCAGATCAAACGTCAGTGTCAATGGTCATCCAATCTGAACGAAGGTAAAGCTTTAGCAACTCAACCTCTCATGATCCTACTCAAAATGCCACAGACAAAGTCGGATCTTCCAAATCGGATAATGATGCTTTATAATTCTAGCTTATACCATAAAGGCCCCAATCGCCCTGTACCTCGGCTAAATAGATATTCACATGTCCCCAACAAAGTTGTGGATTAGCCGTCTAGGAGATGTATAATCAAGCTTGTGGTTTAATACTATACCACCAGGGACTCACAAGAACCTATGTAGAACAAGGATGACAGTCATGTTACACTCCCAATTCATATGATTGAAGAATGAAGATACATTTTAGAATGGAATCAAACATAGATTGAAATAGAACAGTAATATTATTAATCCATGAGAATCAGTAAAGCTCCTAACCTTAACCTAGGAGGTTTAGTTGCTCATACTGTATAGAAGATAGTATGAAATATTCGAATGGGGTGGAAGAAGATCCTAAACAAGGGTGATCTTCTCCTATATATAATAACCTAATAACTAAGAAGTACAAAATATGAAAGAATAGACTAGAGGTGCGAAAATCCACTCTTGAGCCCACTTTGGTTGAGTACTTGGGTTGAGCTTGGCGTCCAGCTTGAGGATCGGGTGTCGAACGCCCATTAAGGGGTTTATCCATGCTGACTTGTGCTTTGGTGGGCATTAAACGCCCAAAAAGGGGTGATTGCCATTCAACGCTGGCTTCTTTGTCTCTTTGGGGCGTTGAATGCCAGAAAGGGCGTAGCTACTTCGCGTTCAACACCCAATATGGGCAGGCTCCTTTGAAGAAAAGTATAGACCATTATATATTTTTGGAAAGCTCTGGAAGTTATATTTCTAATGCCATTAAGAGCGCATCATTTCACTTCTGTAGCTCTAGAAATGCTCATTTGAATGCCCAGAGGTCAGAATCTGACAGCATCTGCTACACTTTTCTTGCCTCTGAATCGGACTTTGCCAAAAATCTTCAATTTCAGCTAGAAAATACCTGAAATCATCATAAAACACAACAACTAAAAGTAGAATCTAAAAATGTGAAATTTTCACTAAAACCTATGAAAATATAATAAAACTCAAACAAAACATAAAAAAATGCTATGAAAATGCTATAAAAATGATGTCAAAAAGCGTATAAAATATCCGCTCATCAGAACACCAAACTTAAACTGTTGCTTGTCCCTAAGTAACCAAAAATAAAATAGGATTGAAAAGAAGAAAGGGATACAATAAATCTCAGAGTTTTCAATGAAGCTCAGTTCCAATTGATGAGCAGGGCTAATAACCATTTACTTCTAAACAGTTTTGGCATCTCATTATCCTTTGAAGCTCAGAAGCATTGGCACCTTTAGGAATTCAGAATCCGGATGATATTATTGACTCTCTTAGTTCAGTTCTTTTTCTTGATTCTTGAACACAGCTTCTTTTTTAGTCTGGCCGTGACCATAAGCGCTTTGTTTTCCAGTATTACCACCGGATACACAAACGCCACAGGCATTTAACTGGGTGAATCCAATTGGATTGTTATTCAACTTTGCTAGAATCCCTAGACAGTGGTACCCAGAGTTCTTAGGCACACTCGTTTGCTTTTGGGATCACGACCTTAACTGCTCAGTCTCAAGCTTTTCACTTGACATCTTCACACCACAAGCATTTAGTTAGGGGGAAGAGCTCATTTGAACTTTTTAGGCCAAGATTTTGTTTCTTTTAGGCCCTCCTAACCATTGATGCTTACAGCCTTGGATCCTTGCTCTTGCCTTTTTGTTTAAAGAGATGTTGGCTTTTTCTCGCTTCTTTTTTTTCCTTTTTTTTGCTTTTTTTTTCTCTTTTTTCTTTTTGCTGCTTTTTCTTGCTTCAAGAATCAATTTCTTTTGGATTTTTCAGATCACCAATAATACTTCACCTTTTCCATCATTCTTTCAAGAGCCAATGTACTTAACTTCAACTTCAAATATGCACTGTTAATTCATGCATTCAGAAAGTAAATGTAATGCCACCACATCAAATAATTGGATTATTCTTATTATATAACTTGAATTCATGCATCTTACTTCTCTTTTTCAAATAAAAATTTTCTTTTTAAGCATGGTGAGAGATATATGGAATATTTCATAGCCTTAAGACATAGATAAAGATGATCATGCACTAGAACAGGAAACAGACAATGTAATACAATGGAAAATAGAAAAATAACATAAAAATAAGGGGATAATGGAATGTGACCACCTTAGTTATGGCGGCTACTGCTCCCTCTAGAGAATCCAATGGAGCGCTTGATTTCTTCTATGTCACGCCCTTGTCTTTGTTGCTCTTCCCTCATAGTTCTTTAATCTTCTCTTATTTCATGGAGGATGGTGGAATGCTCTTGGTGTTCCATCCTCAGCTGATCCATGTTGGAGCTCAATTCTTCTAGAGAAGTGTTTAGTTGGTCCCAATACTTTTAGAGAGGAAAATGCATCCCTTGAGGCATCTTAGGGATTTCTTGTTGAGGCGGATCCATATGTTCTTGTTGTGGCCCATGTGCAGTCTCTCTAACATGCTCCATCCTTCTTTTAGTGATGGGCTTGTCTTCCTCAATCAGGATTTCTCCTTCTATGACAATTCCAACTGAATTGCATAAGTGACATATGAGGTGAGGGAATGTCAACCTTGCTTGGGTGGAGGGTTTATCCACCACTTTGTATAGCTCTTGAGGTATCATCTCATGTACCTCCACCTCATTCCCATGCATGATGCACTGAATCATGATGGCTCAGTCAATGGTCACTTCGGATCGGTTGCTAGTAAGAATGATAGAGCGTTGGATAAATTCCAACCATCCTTTAGCTACGGGCTTGAGGTCAAGCCTTCTTAGTTGGGAAGGCCTCCCTTGAGTATCCTTTCTCCACTGTGCTCCTTCCACAAAAATGTCTACAAGCACTTGGTCTAGCCTCTAGTCAGTGTTGACCCTTCTAGTGTGAGAGTGTGGGTTTCCTACCATTGGTGGTAGATTAAGCACCAATTTTACACTTTCCGGGTTAAAATCCAAGAGCCACTCTCGGATCATAGTGCGCCATTTCTTGGGGCTTGGATTCACACTAGTATCATTATTTTTGGTGACCCATGCATTGGCATAAAACTCTTGCACCATTAAGATTCTATCATTTGGGATAGGATTGGTTAGGACTTCCCAATCTCTTCTCCAAATTTCTTGTTAGATTTTTGGATACTCATCTTTTTTGAGCCTAAAAGGGACCTCGAAAATCACTTTTTTCTTTGTTACTACTTCATAGAAGTGGTCTTGATGAGTTTTGGTGATGAACCTCTTTGTTTCCCAAGGTTCAGAAGTGGAAGCAATTGCTTTTCCTTTTCACTTTCTAGAGGATTCTCCAACTTTGGGTGCCATTAGTGTGATTGAAAAGCAAAAAGCAAGGCTTTTTCAACACCAAACTTAAAAGCTTTGCTCGTCCTCGAGCAAAATAACAAGAGAAGAAGAGAATAGTAGGAGAAGAAAATAGGTAGAGATGAAGGGAGAGAGGATTCGGCCAAGTGGGGGAAATTGTGTATGAGGTGTGTGTTTGAAGGGTGGTATGAGGGGGTATTTATAGGGTTGAGATGTGGTAGTATTCGCATAAGAAGGGTGGGTAATGGGTGGGAAAGGTTTGAATTTGAAATGGGTGAGTTGGTGGAAATTAATATGATGAGATTGATGAAGGGTGTTAGGAAGAGAAAAAAGTGATATGGATGTGATTAGTTAAAGGTTTATGGGGAAGAGTGTGTGTGGAAAAAAAGGAAAGTAAGAGAGAGAACAAGGTGGGGGTAGGTGGAGATTCTGTGGGACCCACTGGTCCTGAGAGGCTAGGGAATTTGAATTCTCTATCCCCTTGTGGGCGTTGAACGCCCAGCCTTTGCTCCCTGGCTGGCGTTCAATGCCAGCTTCTTGCTCCTCGTAGGGCATTAAACGCCTATTAGGGTCTCCCTTCCTGGCATTCAATGACAGGTTTCTGCTCCCTATAGGGCATTGAATGCCCAAAATGGTCTCATACTGGAGTTCAACGCCAGCAAGCTGCTCCTTCTTTAGAGTTGAACACCCACACTGCTCCTTGTGTGGCGTTCAGCGCCAACTTTCTTACCTATATGGGGCATTGAACGCCCCTTATGCCTTCTTGTCTGTCGTTCAACGCCAGTAAGGGGATCACTCCAGGGTTGTCTGTTTCCATCTCTGAATGTCTCTGTCTCTGTCTCGACTACTGCACATGATCACAAACCTTAAAAAGCAAAGAAAACAACTGAGATAAACTAAAGAAACTCAAATACTAAAGAAAGAACGAAATACTCTAGTCATGGTTGGGTTGCCTCCCAAGAAGCGCTTCTTTAACGTCACTAACTTGACGATCAGCTCCTTTATGGAGAAGGATAGGGGCTCAGAATTTTACCCCTTACAGTGAACTTCCTTCTTGTGCTCTCATGGACTAGCTCTACATGTTCTAGAGACAGGATTTTGTTCACAGTGTGTGGAATGACTGGGTTGTCAGTGAAGACAACTCTCATGCCAGGTGAGAGACCTTCAGTGGGGATTTTCTTATCCTTCTAGCCTTTAGGCACCTTCTTCTTAATACCTTTATTCTCAGTGGTTGATGATGGGTCATCAACACCAAACTTAGAATTGGTGTCTAGGGGTTCTAGATAGCTCTTCACAAAGAGAGAAGGTTAGAACACAAAGTGTTACACAGTTATCCCCCCTTTAGGGAAGGAGATAGGTTTTGACATCTTGAATAAGATGTTATCCTCCCATAATTGGAAAACTAGCTCTCCCATTGCCACATCAATTATGGCATTAGTAGTGGCTAGAAAAGGTTTTCCAAGGATGATGGATTCATCCTCATCCTCTCTAGTGTCTAAGATTATAAATTCTACAGTGATGTAAAGGTTTTCAACCTTTACTAAGACATCTTCCACCAGACCATATGCCTTTTTGAGTGGCTTGTCTGCCATCTCTAATGAGATCCTTGCAGCTTGCACCTCAAAAATTCCCAGCCTCTCCATTACAGAGGGAGGCATGAGGTTTATGCTTGACCCTATGTCGCATAAAGCCTTCTCAAAAGTAATTGTTCCTATGGTGCAAGGAATAAGGAAGCATTTAGGATCTGACAGCTCTTGGGGTAGTTTCTGCTAAACCAAGGCATTGAGTTCCTTGGTGAGCACTGGAGGTTCTTTCTCCAATGTCTCTATTCTAAATAATTTGGCATTCAGCTTCATGAGAATCCAGAAATATCGAGAAATCTGCTCTTCTTTAGTTTCCTCTTCCTCATCAGAGGAAGAGTATTCATCAGAATCTATAAATTGCAACAAGGCATTCAAGGGAACCTCTATGGTCTCCTCATGAGCCTTGGTTTCCTTTAGTTCCTCAACAAGGGGGTCCTTAGTGGGCGTTGAATGCCCAGCTACTCCCTTGCTGGCGTTCAACGCCAGAACTTGTTCCTCTTTGGGTGTTGAACGCCCAGCTACCAGTACTTGGTCCTCTTTGGGCGTTGAATGCCCAGCTGCTCCTTGCTGGAGTTCAACGCCAGTACTTGGTCCTCTTTGGGTGTTGAATGCCTAGTTGCTCCCTTGCTGGCATTCAACACTAAAGCTTCCCCTTCAGATTCGGCCTCAACTTCTACAGTAATGACCTTGCATTCTTCCCTTAGGTTAAATTTAGTGTTACTTGGAAGAGTGTTAGGAGAGGTCTCTGGGATCCTGTTACTCAGCTGACCAACTTGTACCTCCAAATTTTTGATGAAGGACCTAGTCTCTGTTATGAAACCGTGAGTGGTCTTAAAGAGATTGGAGACTATGGTGGCTAAGTCAGAGAGGCTCTGCCTAGAAGTCTCCGTCTATTACTGAGAAGGTGGAAATGATATGTTATTAAACCTATTCTGATTTCTTCCACCTTAATTGTTATGGAAGCCTTGCAGAGGCTTCTATTGATCCTTCCATGAAAAGTTAGGAAGGTTCCTCCATGATAGATTATAGGTGTTTCTATAAGGCTCAGTGTTGGAATTCCCTGAGGAATTTCCCATGTAGTTAACATCTTCCATCATGGGTTGATCTAGATTATAGGCTTCTCCTTCATAGGATGCCTCTTGAGTGCTGCAAGCTGCAGCTTGCATTCCAGTTAAATGCTGAGAAATCATGTGGACCTGCTGGGCCAACACCTTGTTTTGAGCTAAAATGGCATCTAGAGTGTCTAACTCCATGACTCCTCTCTTTTGAGTAACAACACTGTTCACAGGGTTCCTCTCAGAAATGTACATGTATTGGTCGTTAGCAACCATATCAATGAGCTCTTGTGCCTCTTCAGGCGTCTTCTTAAAGTGGAGAGATCCACCTGCAGAGTGGTCAAATGACATTTTGGACAGTTCAGAGAGACCATCATAGAAAATATCTAGCATGGTCCAGTCTGATATCATGTTAGGAGGGAACTTTCTAATTAGTTGCTTGTACCTCCCCCAAGCTTCATAGAGGGATTCACTTTCTTTCTGTCTGAAGGTTTGAACTTCCACCCTAAGCTTGCTCAACTTTTGAGGTGGAAAGAAGTTGGTCAAGAATGCATTGACCATCTTTTCCCAAGAGTCTAGACTTTTCTTAGGCTAAGAATCTAGCCATAACCTAGATATGTCACTTACAGCAAAGGAAAAAAGCATAAGCTTTTAAATCTCTAGATCTACACCATTAGTCTTGACAGTATCACAGATCTGCAAGAAATCAGATATGAATCTATTGGAATCTTCCTGTGAAAGTCCATGAAACTGGCAGTTCTGTTAAACTAGAGTAACCAGCTGATGCTTCAACTCAAAGTTATTTGCACCAATGGTAAGTATAAAGATGCTGCGTCCATAGAAGTCAGAAGTGGGTGCAGTAAAGTCACCTCGGACCTTCCTTACGTCTCATCCACCATTAGGATTGGCTGCCATGTCTGTGTTTTCAGCTTCTTCTCCGAAAATCTCTGAGAGGTTTTCACCAGAGTATTGTGCTCTAGCTTGTTGTAGCCGCCTCTTTAGAGTCCTCTCAGGTTCAGGGTCAGGATCAAAGAAAGGTTGTTTATCCCTGTTCATGCTCATAAACAAAAAGAGAGAATGCAAGAAGAGAAGAAGAAAAAGATTCTCTATGTTAGAGTATAGAGGTCCTTTGTTAGAGGGAGATAGATCAAGAAGAAAAGACAAGAAGATGTCTTTTAATAAGGAAAGTTTTCGAAAATTAGTAGAGAGAGAAGGGGAGATATTTCAAAAAATAGAGAGGGAAAGAGAGATGAAATTTTTGAAAAAGAAGACAGAGAAAGTAGTTTGGAGGTTTTGAAAAAGAAGAAAGAAAAAGGAGAGTAAAAAGAGAATGAGATAAAACATGTAACTAACTAACCAACAGGAATTGAAAATAAAAGATTTAATTTTAAAATTCAATTTTTTTTAAGAAAAGTGGAGATTTAAAATTTAAAAGTTTTAAATTTAAAAGAAGATAAGATAAGTAAGTTTTAAAATTTAAAAAGAGAGATAAGATAAAGATTTAAAAAGAATAAGAAAATATAAGATTTAGAAAAACAAAGATTTTGAAAATCAAATTTTAAAAGATAATGGAGATTTAAAAAGATATGAATTTGAAATTTAAAATTTGAAAGAAAATAAGAAAGAAAAAATTTAAATAAAAAAGATATGATAAAGATTTGATAAAGGATTGAAAAGATAATATTTGAAATTCAAAATTTAAACTTTACAAATAAGAAAACACTAAACTTAAAATTTTTAAATCAACGTAAGAAAAGATAGCAAGATTTTTGAAAATTTGAATAAAGATAAAAGAAATATATTATTGATTTTTTTTTTCGAATTAATGAAGAAAAGAAAAACAACTAAGAGACACCAAACTTAAAATTTTTAGATCAAAGATACTAGTTTTCGAAAATTGAAAGAAAAGAACACCAAGAGACACCAAACTTAAAAATTTTAAGATCAAACAAAGAAAAGAAATAAGAACAATTTGAATACCAAGAAGAACACTCAAGAACAATTTCGAAAATTAAAGAAAACAAAAGGGAAACCAAACTTAAAAACTGACACAAGACTCAAACAAAAGACAAAGATTATCTCAAGAAAAGAAAAGGTTTTGAAAAATTTTTGAAAAAGAAAACAAAAGACACAAACAAAGAGTAACTAAACCGTAAAAAAAAAAGTACCTAATCTAAACAACAAGAAAGTCCGGTAGTTTGTCAAACTCAAACAATCCCCGACAACGGCGCTAAAAATTTAGTGCGAAAAATTGAACTCTACAAAATTCGCACAGATAGACCGGCAAATGTACCGAGTCGTCCAAGTAATACCTCAGGTGAATGAGGGTCGAATCCCATGGAGATTGTCAGATTGAGCAATCAATGGCTATCTTGTAGATCTTAGTCAGGCAGATAGAAAAGATGGTTGTTGTGAAAAATGCATAAAAACAGAATGAAGATAAGATTACTTAATAGGTGTGAAATCAATGGTATGAACGCGATTGAGGCTTTGGAGATTCTTCCTCTTTCTGGATCAACTTTTCTCATTGTTTACTTCAACAATGGATGATTCATTCCATGGCAAGCTGTAGGTGATTAACGCCAGTGTTAGTGGTCATTAATCTCTTCTGTTTCAGATCAAATGCCGGTGTCAATGGTCATCCAATCTGAACAAAGGTGAAGCTCTAGCAACTCAATCTCTGATGATCCTACTCAAAATGTCACAGACAAGGTCGGATCTTCCGAATCGAAGAATGAGGCTTTATGATTCTAGCTTATACCACAAAGGCCCTAATCGCCCCGTACCTCAACTGAATATATGTTCCCATGCCCCCACGAAGTCGTGGATTAGCCGTCTAAGAGATGTATAATCAAGCTTGTGGTTTAATACTATCCCGCCAGGGACTCACAAGAACCCATGTAGAATAAGGATGACAGTCACGTTACACTCCCAATTCATAAGGTTAAAGAACGAAGATACATCTTAGAATGGAATCAAACATAGATTGAAATAAAACAGTAATATTATTAATCCATGATAATCAGCAGAGCTCCTAACCTTAACCTAGGAGATTTTGTTGATCATAATGTATAGAAGATAGTATGAAATGTTCAAATGGGGTGGAAGAAGATCCTAACCAAGAGTGATCTTCTCCTATATATAATAACCTAGTAACTAAGAAGTACAAAAATATGATAGAATAGACTAGAGGTACGAAAAATCCACTATTGGGCCCACTTTGGTTGAGTACTTGGGCTGAGCTTGGCGTCCAGCTTAAGGAACAGGCATTGAACGCCCGTTAGGGGGTTGATCCACACTGCCTTGTGCTTTGGTGGGCGTTGAACACCCAAAAAAGGATGATTGGCGTTCAACGCTGGCTTCCTTGTCTCTTTGGGGCGTTGAAAGCCAGAAAAAAGGTAGCTCATTGGTGTTCAACGCCCAATATGGGCAGGCTCCTTCGAAGAAAAGTATGAACCATTATCTATTGCTAAAAAGCTCTAGAAGTTAGCTTTCTAACGCCAAAAGCGCATCATTTTGACTTTTATAGCTCCAAAAATGCTCGTTTAAATGCACGGAGGTCAGAATCTGACAGCATCTACTACGCTTTCCTTGCCTCTAAATTGGACTTTGCCAAAACTCTTCAATTTCAGCCAGAAAATATCTGAAATCATCATAAAACACAACTCAAAGTAGAATCCAAAAATGTAAATTTTTCACTAAAACCTATGAAAATATAATAAAACTCAAACAAAATATAATAAAAATGCTATGAAAATGATGCCAAAAAGCGTATAAAATATCTGCTCATCAGTATCCCGCTCGCATCCTTTCGGAATCACAAGAGTGTGCTGGGCACTATATCCTTGGATTGTGTACCAGGCACGATATTCCGGGGTACCCATTTTATTCGTGACTGAAAGGCAACATCTCGGGGGGATGTGTCGAGTTGGCAGTTGAACCGACAATGTGATATCACAGCCAATAGGGCAGGCATTCATCATGTGCATCTTCTATATGGTTGTTTGCTTTGTTTACTTGCATTGTTTGCCTATTTGTATAGCATTCTTAATTGCTTCTTGAATTACTTGATATAATTGATAATTACTTGTGTTTTACTTGTATGAATTACTTGTGTTTTCTACTGGGATTGAGGAGGATCGGTAGGCGGTGGCAATGGGATCGCATGGAGGTTATGCTGGTGAAGGCTGTGGGACAGCGGTGAGCTAATAGTTTAGAAATCCCCTAAGTTAGATTACCCCATTTTATTATGGTATTTAATGTTGTGGTTTAAATTTAGTCATTCTTTAAGCTTGAATCTTATGCTTGATATGAAGTTCTAGGATTGCTTCTGGCATCCCGGAGTCTTATATCTTACATTACTGGGCACTGTTACCATACTGAGAGTCTCCGATTCTTATTCCATACTTTTTTGTTGTTTTTCAGATGCAGGTCGCAACCCACCTCGGTGAGTTGCTTGATGGTGACAGAGTGGAGGACCTTTATCATGTTTTTGAGTCTTTTGGTTATTTTGATTTAGTTCTCTCACTTTTGTATTTATATTTGCCTTGGATACTTACTTTGAGAGAGATTTTGTATAAGCTATTTTCTTTTAAAACTCTGTATGTCGGTATATACTAGTCGGCTTAAACTCCGCAGGCGTTCTTTATGATTATTATACTCTCATATATCTATATATGTTTTGTTATCTTGTGCCTTAAGTTTGTAGCTTCGTGTGAACATTTTGTGCTTTTGAAACTCTATTTTTGAGCTTATTTCTTTATTGGGCTTCTAAAATTATTATTCCTTTTATATATATTTATGTATAAGTCTCAGAATTGTCATAACCCTCGATTAACCTTTGCTTTACGGCATGAGGTAAGGTTTAGGGTAATTAGGATGTTACGTAGAGCACACACCCACACTTTGAACAATGTCCGGTCTAGAGGAGGTTAGATACATGAGTGATCAAATCATTCTTCTATACCGAGTCTCATCAATATTTTTTCTATTTTCATCCTTGTCAAGTTTTGTATTAAGATGCATTGGAGTATTCATAGATTTAGAATTTTCTAAACCGAATTTTTTTTACTAATTATTTGACATATTTACTTGATGTACAAAAATACCCCTAGGAGTTTGTTTGATTTGTAATCCAAGGAAGAAGGTGAGTTCTCTCATTAAACTCATATCAAACTCACTAGTCATTAGTTTTCCAAATTCTTTACACAAGGTTTTATTTGTCAAATCGAACACAATGTCATCCACATACACTTGAACAAGTATGAAATGGTCATTAGAATCTTTAATGAATAGAGTAGTATCCGTAGTGCCCCTTTGAAAACCGTTTTGTAGAAAGAAAGAACTAAATCTTTCATACCAAGCTCTTGGAGCTGGTCTCAAACCGTATAAGGCTTTTGAGAGTTTTAAGACATGGTTTGGAAACTCATTACTTTTAAAATTGGGGGGTTGGGCTACGTATACTTCTCTATCAATAAAACTATTTAAAAATGTACATTTGACATCTATTTGATAGAGTTTAAAGCTCATGTGGGCAGCATAGGCAAGTAATAATCTTATTGCTTCCATTTTAGCTACCAAAGCAAATAACTCATCAAAGTCAATGCCCTCTTCTTGATCGTATCATTGGGCTACTAATATAGCCTTATTTTGAATTACTCTACCATCCTCACCCAATTTATTTCTAAAGATTCATTTGTTACCGATTACCTTCTTACCATTTGGGTATGGCACAAGAGTCCAAACCTCATTATTTTTGAATTGGACTAACTCTTCTTTCTTTACCTTGACCCAAGATGAATCTTCAAGTGCTTCCTTCATATTTTGTGGCTTCAATTGGGATAAGAGAGAAAAGTTATTGATTTTGGCTATCTTCTTGCTTGATGATCTAAGGTGACTCCATGGGACAGATCTCCAATGATGAATTCATGTGAAATAGTTATTCAAGAACTTCTATTTTCTAGACCTTTATGAGGAGATTTTATTTTGGCCTTGATTTGATTCTACAACATTTATAGTTTTAGAATCTTTTGCTTCATTAAGAGAAAAAATAGAATTATCTCCAGTGTTTTGCACTGCAGGGTCAGAACCAGTATTTTTCATTGTGGGGATAGAATTATCCTTTCCTTGATCCTTTTGTGAGCTTGAATTAGCTTCAGTTAATGTGTCATCTTCTTCAATAGAACTAGGAATAATGTTAGTATCACAAAATGAGACATGTATGGACTCTTATATGATTCTATATTCTTTGAGATAAATCCTATATGCTGTATTAATAGTTGAGTATCCTACAAAAATACTCTCATAAGATTTTGGATCAAATCTTTTAAAGTTATCTTTGGTGTTTAACACAAAATATTTATATCCAAAAATATGAATGTATTTGAGATTTGGTGGAAACCCTTTTCAAAGCTCATAAGGAGTTTTCTTTAACCCTTTTCTAATGATGGTCCTATTCAAAATATAGCAAGCCGTGTTAACAGCCTTTGCCCAAAGAAATTTTGGAACTTCATTTTTATATAGCATAGCCCTAGCCGTTTCTTGGAGACTTCTATTTCTCCTTTCAACAACTCCATTTTGTTGGAAAGTTCCAAAGTTCCAGGACATGAGAAATTAAGTGAAATTCTAAATTCATTACAAAATTCCTCAAAATCTTGATTTTTAAACTCTTTTCCATTATCACTTCTCAAGCAAACAATTTTCAAATTCTTTTCATTTTGAATCTTTTTTACAAAGAGTTGAAAACGTAATGACAACATCATTTTTGAGAATTAAGAAAAGAACCCATCCGAATCTACTATAGTCATCAAACACTACTAAACAATAATATTTTCCTCCCAAATTTTACGTTCTAGTAGGACCAAAAAGATCAATGTACAACATTTTCAATGGCCTTTTGGTAAAAATTTTGTCCTTGGGCTTAAAAAAAGATTTAGTTTGTTTGTCCAATTGACAAGCATCACAAATGATGTCTTTGTCAAATTTTATGTTAGAAAGACCTCTAACCGAATTTTCTTTACAAGTTTAGAAATTTAGAACATGCTTGCATATCCTAATTTATTATGCCACAGTCATTTTTTAAATTCTGTAGAGGCGAAACATGCCACATTTTATTCTTCAAACAAAATTTCACTAGATTTTTCATACACAACCAAGCATTCTAATTTTTTAAAGATAAACAAATATACTAGGTCAGACAATTGACTAATGCTTAGTAGATTGTGTTTCAATCCGTCAACTAAAAATACATGATTAATGAAAGAAGAAAAATTATTACCAACTTTTTTAATGGCCACAATTTTACCTTTATCATTGTCATCGAAAGTTACAAAGCCTCCATCATATTTATCAAGTTTGATGAAGAATGTAGACTTTCCAGTTAGCTTATGTAACATTCCACTTGTACCCCTAGAATTTCTAGCATGTTTCTAGTCCTAAACTCCATTAATTACATAATTAACCCTATTAGTTATCTAGCTTTTTTTAAATGTTACTTTTGGAGAATCATATATTTTTTCTAAGATTATACTCTAGATTTTAGCCCCTTCTCCTCAAATCTTTCTTTTTCTTTCTTAACTATCTTCCTAAACCTTTATTTTAAGACTTATTCATATATCTTAGTATCTTTTATAATTATAAAACTCACCTCAAGTGCTTTTCGATGTTCGGTCCTCAATAAAATATTTAGGCATAACTCTCATGTTCATATATAGCATTCATTTTTATCAAAATAAAATAATTCATCATATAATCAATAATCATAATATTCATGCATCACATACTTTTAAAAAGGACACTCACACATCAATTATCAAGCATAAAAGTCAAACAAGCATTATCACTCTTACCTTAGTTTTGATGTTCACTCTTGAACACGCTAAAAGCACTAAATCTCCTTAACAAAGGCAACTTGACAATTAATGAAAAATCAATACTTTTGGCCGAGACTTAGAAGCAGTGGAGGAAATATATAAGATGCAATTTTCTTTTGTTTGAAATGCTAGACTCCAACTATGCTCTTTGTGATTCCTAAGAATAATTATCTAAACCAAGAAAAGAACAAAATAATCTCTCATAGATACTACTCAAAATCGAAAAGAGAAGAGAAAAAATGAGAGTGATTTATGTACTTTACGTTGGCTGAAGTTTTAAAGGAGAAAAGAAAAAAATGAAAAATTGAACTAAGAAACTTAATGCTTGAAGAATTGGTGGAATACTCCTTGAATTATTGGAGAGTGTATAAAATCAACACAAAAAAAAAAAAACACTTTTTTCTTCTCTCAAGGCTTTGGTCTCTCTCTCTTTCTCTCTAATTTCTTTTCTTTCCCACTTACTAAGTTTGATTAGAGTAGTGTAATAGGTAATCAATGAAGTGGTGGAATAATATACTTCATTAATGAGATTAAGAGTGCATAAGAGCATCATTAATATGTTTAGTCACTTCTTAATTATATCCTACTATTTAATCTTATCCTAATGCCTATAGATAATTTATCTAAAGAAAAAATGAATAAGATGGTAATTAATAGTCCTAGTCATATCCTAATAATGTGTTAGTAATCGATCTTATCTTAATCACTATGGATAATTATCTAGGGTGAAAATTAAATAATGAAGAGGTTAGAGAGAATGAGAAAGTTCAATCAGTTAGAGAGAAAAAGGATAAGAATGTAGAACTTAAGTGTATTGACTTAAGCCTACAAAGATTAGATAATATTTTTACTACATAGTAAAAATATGTGTAGTTAAAATCTACTAACTAACTTCTATAGTTTTTTACAAACACCATAATTTAGTTCAATTTGACCTTTGACTGACATTAATTACATTTCCAACTCTAAAATATCTGGATTCACCTCTTTTAAAGTTATATTGTCACTTTAGAAAAAAAATACACCATTAATCATTCTTGGACTAAGATAATAAAACTTACAAATAATAAATGTTACAAATTTAAAGGTGATTAAAATATTACTTTACTATTTTACTAGTATTATCACTTTAGAGAATTTTTTTTCAAAATATCTTAAGAATATTGTAGAGAGAATAATAAATAAAATTATTTGTAACACTAAAATTACCTACTTAATTATTATTTTTGAATTTTTTTTGTTTTTTGAAATAAAAGCAAGTTCTTACTCGTCATGTTCACAGTTTTCTACTACCTTATCGTTTAGTACTGTAGCCCGTAGAATTGAACTTTACAAATATGGTATACACTAATTTTATTACATTTGAATGAGGGTAATTATCACTTTAACTTTAATGACTTCATTCCTCTGTAAATAATCACTCACTAATGAAAAATATATATCCAATATGCTATAAATTTTTATTATATAAATAAATAAATTTTTACTACTATGAGAAATTTGATTATTTTAATGACAAATTATATTTTATTAAAAATATTATAAATTAATATGCATAAATATATACAAAAATATAGTAATTATTAATTTGATAGTTAATTTTAATGTAAATGATAAAAAGAATATTTGGTACATAAACTCAATATTTGACTTTGTTTGATATATTTATAAAATACATTTAATTATCAATTATTTTGGCTACCTTTATTTTAATGAAAAAATTAGTTTGCAAACATTACTTTCTTCTTTATGAATACGTTATAATAAATATATTTAGAACAAATCTAAAATTATGGGTGAAAATGCATTAATTGCTTTATCAAAAAGTATATATATATATATATATATATATATATATATATATATATATAGAGAGAGAGAGAGAGAGAGAGAGAGAGAGAGAGAGAGACATTAATCCTGCAATCAAATACAAAAGATTTTATACCTAAAATGAAAACTAACAAAATAATTCAATACTATCGTATTATAGTTCTTTGTCTTTGCACAATACATGATAGTTAACTTTATTAGTTAAAAAATCTCTTTTTTATAGCAATAAATATAGATATAAGGCATTAAATTATCTATCTACTTAATATATTAAAATTGGATTTTTTTCCAACTAATAAAAATGAAATGTCACTTTCTCGTGAACCCATTTTCTCTCTAAAATAAACGCATTTAATGAATAATGTATAATTATACTAATTCAGGAAAATATCTTTATTTTAATTATATAAAATCAATATTTAATGCCTTATTAAACTACTTATCAATTATTAATCAGAAATATTTTTAATTATTTTAATGAATAATGCATAATTATACTAATTTAGAAAAATATATTTATTATAATTATATAAGATCAATATTTAATGCATCATTAAACTATTATCAATAAAAAATATTTTAAAATATTTTAATTATATTCATTTTAATTATATTCATATCCTTCTAATTCTTCCAATTATTTTATTAATGGCAAGTTGTTAACCCATTTATATTGATAATAATAATAATTTTATTAGGGTAAATATCAAATTCTATTCCTAATATAAAAATATAAAATTTAATTATTTCCATTTTTATTTTACCACTATAAAAGACCATGTATGCTAGAAAAAAATATCATTTAATTTATCTACCAATTACTCTTTCATTTGATAGCTTTTACAACAATTCTTTTTCTTCCTATGAGGCGTTATTGCAAGAAGACAACTATCGTGGATACAAACTACCACACTCTCCAACTTTCGTGCTCATCATTTCGAGCTCTATAAGATATGTTATCTATTAAGTATTTATAGACCATGGTGTTATCATGTATGCATAAATAAAAAATGTTTCGTATTTAAATTTAAGTCATTATTTACCTATTTGTGATATATTGTAGTGTGAAATTACTTTCAATATGTATTGTGTAATGATATTATGTTCTAATTTAAGTTTTTACTTTAGAACTGTATTATGATTTTATCTCATCATTTTTTCTTAGATATCAAGTTGACGTATTTTTATTTATTATTATTATTATTGAAACGGATGTGATATGAAATATACCAAAAAAAATTCTCACATTCAATTTATTTTATTGTAGTCTTCTATCTATTCTGTTTATTTTTATTTTCTTCTTATTCCTTTTATTTTCTTTTTAAATGTTAAATAATTTATTATAATTTATATCAATCTACTTCTATTTAATATACTAAAACTAGGTTTTTCTCCAACTAATAAAAGTGAGGTGTCACTTTCTCGTAAACCCATTCTCCTTTCAAAATAATTGCACTATTTCTCTCTTTTAAATTTATTTTTAAAAATTATCTTTAATTGATATACTTATATTATAATTAGTATGTAATAAATGATACATAATTATACTAATTTAAGATAATTTCTTTATTATAATTATACTAATCTCTTTTAAATTTATTTCAGAAAATTATCTTAATTATAATTATATAACAATATTATACTTAACATTTAATGAATAATTCATAATTATACTAATTTAGAAAAATATTTCTATTATAATTATATAAAATCAATAATTAATACATTATTAATCTAATTATCAATCAAAAATATTTTTAACTATTTTAATTATATTGATTTTAATTATATTAATATAATTCTATTTTTTATTCAATATCCTAAAATTTTATTAGTGACAAGTTATTATTGATGTGCGGAAAACGATCCGACACAAAACTCACCGGCAAGTGTACCGGGTCGCATCAAGTAATAATAACTCACATGAGTGAGGTCGATCCCACAGGGATTGAAGGATTGAGCAATTTTAGTTTAGTGGTTGATTTAGTCAAGCGAATCAAGTATTGATTGAGTGATTTGTGTTTAACAGGAAGTAAATAACAGTAAATGTAAAGGGGGAAGAGTAGAATTGCAGAAATTAAAAGAAACTGAAAGTAAAAGGACTGAATCTTAAAGAACAAGAAATTAAATGACTGAAACTTAAAGTGCAAGAAATATAAATTGCAGTAACTTAAAGTGCAAGGAATATAAATTGCTTGAATGTAAAGGGGATTTGAGGATAGGGATTTCAGAATCTAAGCAAATGAAGTTAAATTGCAGTAAGTAATAAAGCAGAAAATGAATTGGAAGTACTTGGAATTCAAACAGAAAGGAAATTGAGTTGCAGCAGAGGTTCACAGAAGAACCTAAAGGAAAATTTTGATCTCAGGACTCCAGAGACTAGGTAGCAGAGCCTAGATCTCAATTGCCTTCCCAGATCCAAATTCTCAAAGCAATTGACAAGAAATTAAAGAAGAAGCAGTAAAGGGAATGTAAATGAACTCAATTATGCAGAAGAGAAATTAAAGAGCCCTTGAGTGGAGATTGAGACAGAATTTCCTCAATTCTTAGCACCCAAGACTCAAATAAGAAAAGTAGAAATGCTCAAGCAAGAAACAGGAAGAAGAGAGATCAATTCTCCTCCCAAATTCTCAGAAATCTTGGTGAAGTCTCTCAAAGAAAAGTTGCAAAATGAATATTCAAAGCTCAAAAGCCAAAAGTGCAAAATTCAAAAGTCAAGTAAAAGGTCCTAATTACATCAAACTAGCTCCTATTTATACACTTTCTATTCTTGGATCTTGGGATTTGGATGGGCTTTTGATTTGGTGAAGAAATGAATTAAATTGGATTTTTAATTCAATTTTTGGCCCATGAAAAATTGCTTCCAGGAGGCTGCCCTGCCCTTGTGGAAGGCAGGGCAGAAAATGGTGCGTGTTGGTGCTTGCGTGCACGTTTGGGCGAGTTGGTGCTGCAGGATGCTGCCCTGCCCTTGCGGAGGGCAGGGCAGAAATTTTTGGTGCGCCAGATTTGATGCCCGTGCGCCAGATTGATGCTGCCGAAGCCCCCTTGGTGCGCCAGAATGGTGCGCTGACCGTGCCATAACAAAATACCGCCCTGCCCTCGCGGAGGGCAGGGCAATGTTTCCAAATTGAAGCCCCGTGTTCGAAACTTGGATGACACACACGCTACCTATTTTCCTTGGTTCTCCTGGTACCAAAGTGAGGCTTAATTCCTTGCTTCCTCATGGTGCCGTGTTCGATTCTTGTAGCAAGCATAGGTGAACTTTTTCTTTGAATTTCTTCCCTTGGTGAGCCCGATACTGCCCTTGAGGAGGGCAGGGCAATATTTTGATCTTCTTGATTCCAAGGCACAGATTTGTGCTCTGCCCTTGTCGTGGGCAGGGCAGAGTTGCCTTTCAAGCCTTGTTCCCTTATGTTGCCCTCCTAGAGGGCAGTGTGCCCTTGTGGAGGGCAATGCTTGCTTCCTCCATTTATGCGCCACACTTTTTCTCTCTTGGGCCACGCTTCCTTAAGCCACGCTTCCTCTTTTCTTCTTTTCTTCACCTACAATAAACCAAAACAACCACTCCAAGTATCACTAAATTCACAAGGCTTATAAATCAATTAAAAATCAATTAAATTTAGCTTAAACCTCATGAGTTAACATTAATTTTATGGTGTTTGTTTGATTTAAAGAAGTTATGTATTTTCACTCCAAACCACTTACTTAAGATGCAAGAAAGTGCATAAAGACTAACAAAACAAGTGAAATTAGCTTGAAAAATGGGTATATGATGACCAGTCATCAATTATCTTAATGGTGACCTATATAATAATAATAATAATAATAATAATAATAATAATAATAATAATAATAATAATAATAATAACAAAAAGATAGAAAATTATATTGTAGAGAAATATAAATTGATTATTAATAATTGGTTATTAATAATGATAATTATATGATTAATTTTTAGTAATCATTAAATATATTTAATATAAATAACCAAGTTTAATTAGTTAACAAATGAAAGGAAATATTATTACACGATTGTAGAAGCAACAATAAATATATATATATATATATATATATATATATATATATATATTAATAACCAATTTAATATTAATAACGATGGATTTGGATCCTCTAAAGTTTGAATTTTACTTTAAAAAGTAAAGTGTGATCTCTCACCATTGATTTTATAGGTGGGACCAAGAATAAATATGAAAGAGAAACTATTCAAGGCTAGAAGATCACACTTTACTCTCTAAAGTGAAATTCAAACTTTAGAGAATTCAAATCCAATAACGATAATTATCGTTATTATTCAATAATAATAATAATAATAATAATAATAATAATAATAATAATAATAATAATAATAATAATAATAATAATAATAATAATCTTTTCTTTTATTGAAACACTCATCTAATTGAATTAATATAAATATTTAATGGAAATAAAGGATGGATTTTTTGGCTTGAAGGATAATACAATCCAATATTCTTGAAGATTTTAAAGCTGGGAGTATATATTCTTCCTATATTAATATATGCATGCATGTTATCTCATTTTTTTCATAAATAGAAAATAATATTTACCCGTTAAATTTGTTAGTTGTTTGATGAGCAAATAATTTATACGCTTTTTGGCATTGTTTTTAGGTAGTTTTTAGTAGGATCTAGCTACTTTTAGGGATGTTTTTATTAGTTTTTATGCAAAGTTCACATTTCTGGACTTTACTATGAGTTTGTGTGTTTTTCTGTGATTTCAGGTATTTTCTGGCTGAAATTGAGGACTTGAGCAAAAATCTTATTCAGGCTGAAAAAGGACTGCTGATGTTGTTGGATTCTGACCTTCCTGCACTCAAAATGGATTTTCTGAAGCTACAGAACTCCAAATGGCGCGCTCTCAATTGCGTTGGAAAGTACACATTCAGGACTTTTCAGAAATATATAATAGTTTATATTTTATTCGAGCTTAGACGATGCAAATTGGCGTTCAACTCCAGTTCCATGTTGCATTCTAGAGTAAAACGGCAGAAACACGTCACAAACCAGAGTTAAACGCCAAAAACACGTTACAACTTGGCGTTTAACCCCAAGAGAAGCCTCTGCACGTGTAAAGCTCAAGCTCAGCCCAAGCACACACCAAAGTGGACCCTGGAAGTGGATTTCTGCACTAAGACTTATTTCTGTAAACCCTAGTAACTAGTCTAGTATAAATAAAACTTTTTACTATTGTATTAGACATCTTTGGATTATCTTTTGATCCTTTGATCACGTTTTGGAGGCTGGCCATTTGGTCATACCTAGACCTTGTTCTTATGTATTTTCAACGGTGGAGTTACTACACACCATAGATTAAGGTGTGGAGCTCTGTTGTTCCTCGAGTATTAATGCAATTACTATTATTCTTCTATTCAATTCAGCTTATTCTTATTCTAAGATAATTGCTGCACTTCAACATGATGAATGTGATGATCCATGACACTCATCATCATTCTCACCTATGAATGCATGCCTGACAACCACTTCCGTTCTACCTTAGATCGAGCGTGTATCTCTTAGCCTCCATTCCGAAAGATCAGAGTCTTTGTGGTATAAGCTAGAATTATTGGCGGCCATTCCTGAGATCCAGAAAGTCTAAACCTTGTCTGTGGTATTCCAAGTAGGATCTGGAAAGGGATGACTGTAACGAGCTTCAAACTCGCGAGTGTTGGGCGTAGTGACAGACGCAAAGAATCACTGGATTCTATTCCAATATGATCAAGAACCGATAGATGATTAGCCGTGCGGTGACAGCGCATTTGGACCATTTTCACTAAGAGGACGGAAGGTAGCCATTGACGCCAGTGAAACCCGAACATACAGCTTTCCATGGAAAGGGGTAAGAACGATTGGATGAAAGCAGTAGGAAAGTAGAGATTCAGAAGGAACACAGTATCTTCATGCGTTTATCTGAAATTCCCACCAATGATTTACATAAGTATTTCTATCTTTATTTTATGCTTTATTTATCTTTATATTTGAAAACCATTATAACCATTTGAATCCGCCTGATTGAGATTTACAAGATGACCATAGCTTGCTTCATACCAACAATCTCCGTGGGATTGACCCGTACTCATGTAAGGTTTATTACTTGGACGACCCAGTGCACTTGCTGGTTAGTTGTGCGAAGTTGTGAAGAAGAGTGATATTACAATTGTGCGTACCAAGTTGTTGGCGCCATTGAGATCACAATTTCGTGCACCAAGTTTATGGCACCGTTGCTAGGGATTGTTTGAGTTTGGACAACTGACGGTTCATCTTGTTGCTCAGATTAGGTAATTTTATTCTTGTTTTATTTTATTTTCAAAAAAAAATTTCAAAAATCTTTCAAATTTTTTTCTCTTTTTTGTTTTTCCAAAATAATTTTCGAAAAATCCAAAAAAATTAATAAAATCATAAAATAAAAAATATTTTGTGTTTCTTGTTTGAGTCTTGAGTCAAATTTTAAGTTTGGTGTCAATTGCATATTTTTAATTTTCTAAAAATTTTCGAAAAAAATTCATGCATTGCATCCTTCATGATCTTCAAGTTGTTCTTGACAAGTCTTTTTGTTTGATCTTCATATTTTCTTGTTTTGTGTTTTTTCTTGTTTTTCATATGCATTTTTGCATTCATAGTGTCTAAACATGAAAAATTTCTAAGTTTGGTGTCTTGCATATTTTTCTTTTCTTAAAAATTTTTCAAAAATAAGTCTTGATGTTCATCTTGATCTTCAAAGTGTTCTTAGTGTTCATCTTGACATTCATAGTGTTCTTGCATGCATCATGTGTTTTAATCCAAGATTTTCATGTTTTGAGTCATTTTTGTGTTTCTCTCTCTCCTCATTAAAAATTCAAAAATAAAAAATATCTTTCCCTCATTTTACTCATAAATTTCAAAATCTTTGGGTTGACTTAGTCAAAAATTTTTAAAATAAGTTGTTTCTTGTTAGTCAAGTCAAGATTTCAATTTTAAAAATCTTATCTTTTCAAAACCTTTTCAAAAATCAAATTTTTTTTATTTTTCTTTTGTATTTTCAAAATTTTTTTAAAAAATTGATTTTCAAAATCTTTTTCTTATCTTTATTTCATGATTTTCAAAAACTTTACTAATAATTAATGTGATTGATTCAAAAAATTTGAAGTTTGTTACTTTCTTGTTAAGAAAGGTTCAATCTTTAATTTCTAGAATCATATCTTTTAGTTTCTTGTTAGTCAAGTCATCAATTTTAAAAATTAAATATTTTTATTTTTTTAAATATCTTTTTCAATCATATCTTTTCAAAATATCTTTTTCAAATCTTATCTTTTTCAAAATCAATTTTCAAAATCTTTTCTAACTTCCTATCTTTTTTATTTTCAAATCTTTTTCAACTAACTAATTGACTTTTTGTTTGTTTCTTATCTTTTTCAAAATCACCTAACTACTTTTATCTCTCTAATTTTCAAAAATCACTTCCCTCTTTTTCAAAATTCTTTTTAATTAACTAATTATTTCAAATTTTAATTTTAATTTTATTTCTTCTCTTAATTTTCGAAAATCACTAACCATTTTTCAAAAACAATTTTCGAAATTCTCTCCCTCTCATCACTTTCTATTTATTTATTCATTTACTAACACTTCTCTTCATATTAAAATTCGAACCCTCTCTTCCTCTGTGTTCGAGTTTTTTTTCTTCTCCTTCTTCTAGTCTTTTCTTCTTCTACTCACATAAAGGAATCTCTATACTGTGACATAGAGGATTCCTCTTCTTTTCTGTTCCCTTATTTTTCATATAATAAGGACTCTGAACCAGGACAAGGACAAGGACATTCTTGTTGAAGCAGATCCTGAACCTGAAAGGACTCTGAAGAAGAAGCCAAGAGAAGCTAAAGCACAACAATCCAGAGAAAACCTTACAAAGAATCTCAAAAAAGAAAGAGACATGGCCGAACCCAATAACAATGGTAGAGGAGCAAGGAGAATGCTTGGTGATTATACTACACCTACTTCCAATTTTTATGGAAGAAGCATCTCAATCCCTACTATTAGAGCAAACAATTTTGAGCTGAAGCCTCAACTAGTTGCTCTAATGCAACAGAACTGCAAATTTCATGGACTTCCATCAAAAGCTTCCTATCAGTTTTTAACTGAATTCTTGTAGATCTGTGATACTGTTAAGACTAATGGAGTAGATCCTGAGGTCTACAGGCTCATGCTTTTCCCTTTTGCTGTAAGAGACAGGGCTAGAACAGGGTTGGACTCACAACCTAAAGATAGCCTGGACTCTTGGGATAAGCTAGTCACGGCCTTCTTGGCTAAGTTTTTTCCTCCTCAAAAGCTGAGCAAGCTTAGAGTGGATGTTCAGACCTTCAAGCAAAAAGATGGTGAATCCCTCTATGAAGCTTGGGAAAGATACAAGCAGTTGACCAAAAAGTGTCCTTCTGACATGCTTTCAGAGTGGACCATTTTGGATATATTCTATGATGGTCTATTTGAGTTCTCTAAGATGTCACTGGACCATTCTGCAGGTGGATCCATTCACCTAAAGAAAACGCCTGCAGAAGCTCAAGAACTCATTGACATGGTTGCAAATAACCAGTTCATGTACACTTCTGAAAGGAATTCTGTGAATAATGGGACGCCTCAGAAGAAGGAGTTCTTGAAATTGATGCTCTGAATGCCATATTTTTTCAAAATAAAATGTTGACTCAGCAAGTCAACATGATTTCTCAGAGTTTGAATGGATGGCAAAATGCATCCAACAGTACTAAAGAGGCATCTTCTGAAGAAGAAGCTTATGATCCTGAGAACCCTGCAATGACAGAGGTGAATTACATAGGTGAACCTTATGGAAACACCTATAATTCCTCATGGAGAAATCATCCAAATTTCTCATGGAAGGATCAACAAAAGTCCCAACAAGGCTTTAATAATGGTGGAAGAAACAGGTTTAGCAATAGCAAGCCTTTTCCATCATTTTCTCAGCAACAGACAGAGAATTCTGAGCAGAGCCCCTCTAGCTTAGCAAACATAGTCTCTGATCTATCTAAGGCCACTTTAAGTTTCATGAATGAAACAAGGTCCTCCATTAGAAACTTGGAGGCACAAGTGGGTCAGCTGAGTAAGAAAATCACTAAAACTCCTCCTAGTACTCTCCCAAGCAATACAGAAGAGAATCCAAAAAGAGAGTGCAAGGCCATTGATATAATCAAAATGGCCGAACCCAAAGAGGAAGCGGAGGACGTGAATCTCAATGAGAAAGACCTCATGGGACGTCTCCCAGACAGAAAGGAGTTCCCTATTGAGGACCTAAAGGAATCTGAGGCTCATATAGAGACCATAGAGATTCCATTAAACTTTCTTCTACCATTCATGAGCTCTGAGAATTATTCTTCCTCTGAAGAGGATGAGGATGTAACTGAAGAGCAAGTTGCTTAATATCTAGGGGCCATCATGAAGCTGAATGCCAAGTTGTTTGGTAATGAGACTTGGAAAGGTGAACCTCCCTTACTCATTAGTGAACTAGATACATGGGTTCAGCAAACTCTACCTCAAAAGAAACAAGATCCTGGTAAATTCTTAATATCATGTATCATAGGCACCATGGTCTTTGAGAAGGCTCTGTGTGACCTGGGGTCAGGTATAAATCTTATGCCATTCTTTGTAATGGAGAAGCTGGAGATCTTTGAGGTACAAGCTGCAAGAATCTCATTAGAGATGGCAGACAAGTCAATAAAACAAGCTAATGGATTGGTAGAGGACGTGTTGGTAAAGGTTAAAGGCCTTTACATCCCTGCTAATTTCATAATCTTAGACATTGGGAAGGATGAGAATGAATCCATCATTCTTGAAAGACCCTTCCTAGCCACAGCAAAAGCTGTTATTGATGTTGACAGAGGTGAACTAGTCCTTCAATTGAATGGGGACTACCTTGTATTTAAAGCTCAAGGTTATCCTTCTGTAAACATGGAAAAGAGGCACGATAAGCTTATCTCAATACAGAGTCAAACAAAGCTCCCACAATCAAACTCTAAGTTTGGTGTTGGGAGGCCACAACCAAACTCTAAGTTTGGTGTTGAACCCCCACATTCAAATTCTAAGTTTGGTGTTGGGAGGTCCCAATAATACTCTGAACATCTGTGAAGCTCTATGAGAGCTCACTGTCAAGCTATTGACATTAAAGAAGTGCTTGTTGGGAGGCAACACAATTTTTATTTATCTATGTTTTCTATTGTTCTTTTATGTCTTCTTAGGTTCATGATCATGTGGAGTCACAAAAACAACTACAAAAATCAAAGAAAAATTAAAAATAGCACACCCTGGAGGAAGAGCTTACTGGCGTTTAAACGCTAGTAAGGAGCATCTGGCTGGCGTTTAATGCTAGAACAGAGCATGAAGCTGGCGTTGAACGCCAGAAATAAGCAGCAGTCTAGTGTTTAAACGTCAGGATTGCACCCTGAGGAAAGCTGGCGTTAAATGCTAGAAACAAGCAGCAAAGTGGTGTTTAACGCCAGAAACAAGCATAGAGCTGGCGTTTAACGCCAGAAACAGGCAACAGTCTGGTGTTAAACGCCAGGATTGCATACAAAGGGCGTTTTACACGCCTAAATGGTGCAGGGATGATTAATCCTTGACACCTCAGGATTTGTGAACCCCACAGGATCCCCACCTACCTTCAAATTCAAAATTCTTTCCCTCCCAAACCCGACCCCTAATGACCAAAACCTACCCCTTCTCCTACTCCTATATAACCCCTCAACAATCCTTCATTCTTCACACACAATAATCAATCCTTCTCCCCTTGGCCGAACCCTAAAACTCCTCCCATCTCCTCTATTTTTTTCCTTATCTTCTCATATTTTTCTTCTTTTACTCGAGGACGAGCAACATTCTAAGTTTGGTGTGGTAAAAGCATAGCTTTTTGTTTTTTTTATAACCATTTATGGCACCTAAGGCCGGAGAAACCTCTAGAAAGAGGAAAGGGAAGACAAAAGCTTCCACCTTCGAGTCATGGGAGATGGAGAGATTCATCTCAAAGGTCCATCAAGACCACTTCTATGAAGTTGTGGCCAAGAAGAAGGTGATCCCTGAGGTCCCTTTCGTGCTCAAGAAAAATGAGTATCTGGAGATCCGACATGAGATCCAAAGAAGAGGTTGGGAAGTTCTTACCAACCCCATTCAACAAGTCGGAATCCTAATGGTTCAAGAGTTCTATGCAAATGCATGGATCACTAGGAACCATGATCAAAGCATGAACCCAAACCCAAAGAATTGGCTTACAATGGTCAGAGGAAATGCTTAGATTTCAGTCCAGAAAATGTAAGGTTGGCGTTCAACTTGCGTATGATGCAAGAAGATGCACGCCCCTACACTAGAAGGGTCAACTTTGATCAAAGGTTAGACCAAGTCCTCATGGACATATGTGTGGAAGGAGCTCAATGGAAAAGAGACTCAAAATGCAAGCCAGTTCAATTGAGAAGACTGGACCTTAGGCCTGTGGCTAGAGGATGGCTGGAGTTCATCTAATGCTCCATCATCCCCACTAACAACCAATCTGAAGTAACTGTAGATCGGGCCATCATGGTCCATAGCATCATGATTGGAGAGAAGGTAGAAGTTCATGAAGTCATCCCTCTAGAACTCTGCAAAGTAGCCAAAAAGCCCTCCACCTTGGCAAGGCTAGCTTTTCCTCATCTCATTTGCCATCTATGCAACTTAGCTGGAGTTGTCATAGAAGGAGACATCCTCATTGAAGAGGACAAGCCCATCACTAAGAAGAGGATGGAGCAAACAAGAGAGCCCATTCATGGATCTCAAGAGACGCATGAGGAAGCTCATCATCAAGAAATCCCTAAGATGCCTCAAGGGATGCATTTTCCTCCAAACAACTATTGGGAACAACTCAACACTTCTCTAAAAGGATTGAGTCATGCATGAACCAATTAAGGATGGAACACCAAGAGCACTCCATCAATCTCAATGAGATTAGAGAAGATCAAAGAGCTATGAGGGAGGAGCAACAAAGGCAAGGAAGAGACATAGAGGAGCTCAAGAACACCATTAGTCTTTCAAGAAGAAGGCGCTACCATCACTAAGGTGGACTCATTCCTTAACTTCCTCGTTTTTATCTCTCTGTTTTCCGGTTTTTGAGCTTCATGTTTATCCATGTTTGTGTCTTATTACTTTATCATTAGTGTCTAGTATCTATGTCTTAAGGCTATGAATAATTCCATGAATCCTTCACCTTTCTTAAATGAAAGAACAAGAAGTACATGAGTTTTGAATTCATCCTTGAAATTAGTTTAATTATATTGATGTGGTGACAATACTTTTTGTTTTCTGAATGAATGCTTGAATAGTGCATATTTTTTATCTTGTTGTTTATGAATGTTAAAATTGTTGGCTCTTGAAAGAATGATAAAAAAGAGAAATGTTATTGATGATCTGAAAAATCATAAAATTGATTCTTGAAGCAAGAAAAAGAAGTAAAGAACAAGGCTGGCGAAAAAAAAATTTAAGAAAGAAAAAGAAAAAGCAAGCAAAAAAAGCCAATAGCCCTTAAAAGCAAAAGGCAAAGGTAAAAGGATCCAAGGCTTTGAGAATCAATGGATAGGAGGGCCCAAAGAAATAAAATCCAGGTCTAAATGGCTAAATCAAGCTATCCCTAACCATGTGCTTGTGGCATGCAGGTCCAAGTGAAAAGCTTAAGACTGAGTGGTTAAAGTCGTGATCCAAAGCAAAAAGAGTGTACTTAAGAGCTCTGGACACCTCTAACTGGGGACTTTAGCAAAGCTGAGTCACAATCTGAACAGGTTCACCCAGTTATGTGTCTGTGGCATTTATGTATCCGGTGGTAATACTGGAAAACAAAGTGCTTAGGGCCACGGTCAAGACTCATAAAAGTAGTTGTGTTCAAGAATCAACATACTTAACTAGGAGAATTAATAACACTATCTGAACTCTGAGTTCCTATAGATGCCAATCATTTTAAACTTCAAAGAACAAAGTGAGATGCCAAAACTGTTCAGAAGCAAAAAGCTACAAGTCCCACTCATCTAATTAGAACTAATATTCATTGATATTTTGAGATTTATAGTATATTCTCTTCTTTTTATCCTATTTGATTTTTAGTTGCTTGGGGACAAGCAACAATTTAAGTTTGGTGTTGTGATGAGCGGATAATTTATACGCTTTTTGGCATTATTTTAGGTAGTTTTTAGTATAGTCTAGCTACTTTTAGGGATGTTTTTATTAGTTTTTATGAAAAATTCACATTTCTGGACTTTACTATGAGTTTGTGTGTTTTTCTGTGATTTCAGATATTTTCTAGCTGAAATTGAGGGACCTGAGCAAAAATCTGATTCAAACTGAAAAAGGACTGCTGATGTTGTTGGATTCCGACCTCCCTGCACTCGAAATGGATTTTCTGGAGCTACATAACTCCAAATGGCGGCTCTCAATTGCGTTGGAAAGTAGACATCCAGGGCTTTCCAGCAATATATAATAGTCTATACTTTATTCGAGCTTAGATGATGCAAACTGGCGTTCAACGTCAGTTCCATGCTGTATTCTGGAGTAAAACACCAGAAATACGTCACAAACCAGAGTTAAATGCCAAAAACACGTTAAAACTTGGCGTTTAACCCGAAGAGAAGCCTCTGCACGTGTAAAGCTCAAGCTCAGCCTAAGCACACACCAAAGTGGGCCCCGAAACCCTAGTAATTATTAGTCTAGTATAAATAGAACTTTTTACTATTGTATTAGACATCTTTGGATTATCTTTTGATCCTTTGATCACGTTTTGAAGGCTGACCATTCGGTCATGCCTAGACCTTGTTCTTATGTATTTTCAACGGTGGAGTTTCTACACACCATAGATTAAGGTGTGGAGCTCTGCTGTTCCTCGAGTATTAATGCAATTACTATTATTCTTCTATTCAATTCAGCTTATTCTTATTCTAAGATATTTGCTGCACTTCAACATGATGAATGTGATGATCCATGACACTCATCATCATTCTCACCTATGAACGCGTGCCTGACAACCACTTCCGTTCTACTTTAGATCGAGCGTGTATCTCTTAGCCTCCATTCCGAAAGATCGGAGTCTTCATGGTATAAGCTATAATTTTTGGTGGCCATTCCTGAGATCCGAAAAGTCTAAACTTTGTCTGTGGTATTTCGAGTAGGATCTGGAAAGGGATGACTGTGATGAGCTTCAAACTCGCGAGTGTTGGGCGTAGTGACTGGTGCACGAAATTGTGATCATCAATGGCACCATCAACATGGTACGCTCATTGCAATCTCAACTCTTCATCACAACTCCGCACAACTAACCAGCAAGTGCACCGGGTCGTCCAAGTAATAAACTTTACGCGAGTAAGGGTCGATCCCACGGAGATTGTCGGTATGAAGCAAGCTATGGTCACCTTGTAAATCTTAGTCAGGCAGACTCAAATGGGTATAGATGATATATGAATAAAACATAAAGATAAAGATAGAGATACTTATGTAATTCATTGGTGGGAATTTCAGATAAGCGCATGAAGATGCTGTGTCCCTTCCGTCTCTCTGCTTTCCTACTGTCTTCATCCAATCCTTCTTACTCCTTTCCATGGCAAGCTTATGCAAGGGTTTCACCGTTGTCAGTGGCTACCTCCCATCCTCTCAGTGGAAATGTTCAACGCACCCTGTCACGGCACGGCTATCCATCTGTCGGTTCTCGATCAGGCCGGAATAGAATCCATTGATTCTTTTGCGTCTGTCACCAACGCCCCGCCTTCAGGAGTTTGAAGCACGTCACAGTCATTCAATCATTGAATCCTACTCAGAATACCACAGACAAGGTTAGACCTTCCGGATTCTCTTGAATGCCACCATCAGTTCTTGCCTATACCACGAAGACTCTGATCTCACGGAATGGCTGGCTCGGTTGTCAGGCGAGCACTCGGTTGTCAGGCGATCAACCATGCATCGTGTATCAGGAATCCAAGAGATATTCACCTAATCTAAGGTAGAACGGAGGTGGTTGTCAGTCACACGTTCATAGGTGAGAATGATGATGAGTGTCACGGATCATCACATTCATCAAGTTGAAGAACAAGTGATATCTTGGACAAAGAACAAGCGGAATTGAATAGAAGAACAATAGTAATTGCATTAATACTCGAGGTACAGCAGAGCTCCACACCTTAATCTATGGTGTGTAGAAACTCCACCGTTGAAAATACATAAGAACAAGGTCTAGGCATGGCCGTGAGGCCAGCCCCCAAATGATCTAAGAACTAGATGTCCAAAGATGATCTAGAGATCTAAAGTGATCAAAAGATGAAAATACAATAGAAAAAGGTCCTATTTATAGGGAACTAGTAGCCTAAGGTTTACAAAGATGAGTAAATGACATAAAAATCCACTTCCGAGCCCACTTGGTGTGTGCTTGGGCTGAGCAATGAAGCATTTTCGTGTAGAGACTCTTCTTGGAGTTAAACGCCAGCTTTTGTGCCAGTTTGGGCGTTTAACTCCCGTTTTGGTGCCAGTTCCGGCGTTTAACGCTGGAATTTCTGAAGGTGACTTTGACCGCCGGTTTGGGCCATCAAATCTTGAGCAAAGTATGGACTATCATATATTTCTGGAAAGCCCAGGATGTCTACTTTCCAACGCCGTTGAGAGCGCGCCAATTGGGCTTCTGTAGCTCCAGAAAATCCACTTCGAGTGCAGGGAGGTCAGAATCTAACAGCATCTGCAGTCCTTTTCAGTCTCTGAATCAGATTTTTGCTCAGGTCCCTCAATTTCAGCCAGAAAATACCTGAAATCACAGAAAAACACACAAACTCATAGTAAAGTCCATAAAAGTGAATTTTAACTAAAAACTAATAAAAATATACTAAAAACTAAACCAAATATACTAAAAACATACTAAAAACAATGCCAAAAAGCGTACAAATTATCCGCTCATCACAACACCAAACTTAAATTGTTGCTTGTCCTGAAGCAACTGAAAATCAAACAAGATAAAAAGAAGAGAATATACTATAGACTCCAAATTATCAATGAAACTTAGCTCCAAATTAGATGAGCGGGACTAGTAGCTTTTTGCCTCCGAACAGTTTTGCATCTCACTTTATCCTTTGAAATTCAGAATGATTGGCTTCTTTAGGAACTCAGAATCCAGATAGTGTTATTGATTCTCCTAGTTAAGTATGATGATTCTTGAACACAGCTACTTATTGAGTCTTGGCCGTGGCCCAAAGCACTCTGTCTTCCAGTATTACCACCGGATACATACATGCCACAGACACATAATTGGGTGAACCTTTTCAGATTGTGACTCAGCTTTGCTAAAGTCCCCAATTAAAGGTGTCCAGGGTTCTTAAGCACACTCTTTTTGCCTTGGATCACAACTTTATTTCTTTCTTTTTCTTTTCTTTTTCTTTCTCCCCTTTTTTTTCTTTTTCGTTTTTTTCCTTCTCTTTTTTTTTTGTATTCACTGCTTTTTCTTGCTTCAAGAATCATTTTTTTATGATTTTTCAAATCCTCAGTAACATGTCTCCTTTTTCATCATTCTTTCAAGAGCCAACATTCATGAACCACAAATTCAAAAGACATATGCACTGTTCAAGCATACATTCAGAAAACAAAAAAGTGTTGCCCCACATCAAACTAATTAAGCTAGTTTTAAAGATGAATTCGAAATCCTGTACTTCTTGTTCTTTTGTGATTAAAACATTTTTCATTTAAGAAAGGTGATGGATTCATAGGACATTCATAACTTTAAGGCATAGACACTTAAGACACTAATGATCATAAGACACAAACATGGACAAACATAAGCATAAATTTTCGAAAAACAGAAAAATAAAGAACAAGGAGATTAAAGAACAGGTCCACCTTAGTGATGGCGGCTTGTTCTTCCTCTTGAAGGTCTTATGGAGTGCTTGGGCTCCTCAATGTATCTTCCTTGCCTTTGTTGCTCCTCTCTCATGATTCTTTGATCTTCTCTAATTTCATGGAGGAGGATGGAATATTCTTGGTGCTCCACCCTTAGTTGTCCCATGTTGGAACTCAATTCTCCTAGGGAGGTGTTAATAGTTTTGTGGAGGAAAGTGCATCCCTTGAGGTATCTCAGGGATTTCATGATGAGTGGGATCTCTTGTTTGCTCCATCCTTTTCTTAGTGATGGGCTTGAGGTCATGCTTTCTTAGTTGAACCGGCTTCCCTCTTGAATCTCTCTTCCATTGGGCGCCCTCTTCACAAATGTCAGTGAGGACTTGGTCCAACCTTTTATCAAAGTTGACCCTTCTAGTGTAAGGATGTTCATCTCCTTGCATCATAGGCAAGTTGAATGCCAACCTTACATTTTCCGGACTAAAATCTAAGTATTTCCCCCGAACCATTGTAAGCCAATTCTTTGGGTCCGGGTTCACACTTTGATCATGGTTCTTGGTGATCCATGCATTGGCATAGAACTCTTGAACCATTAAGATTCTGACTTGTTGAATGGGGTTGGTAAGAACTTCCCAACCTCTTCTTCGGATCTCATGTCGGATCTCCGGATATTCACTCTTTTTGAGTGAAAAAGGGACCTCGGGGACACCTTCTTCAAGGCCACAACTTCATAGAAGTGGTTTTGATGCACCCTTGAGATGAATCTCTCCATCTCCCATGACTCGGAGGTGGAAGCTTTTGCCTTCCCTTTCCTCTTTCTAGAGGTTTCTCCGGCCTTGGATGCCATAAATGGTTATGGAAAAACAAAAAGCAATGCTTTTACCACACCAAACTTAAAAGGTTTGCTCGTCCTCGAGCAAAAGAAGAAAGAAGAGAGTAGAAGAAGAAGAAATAAGGAAGAAGGGAATGGCTTTGTGTTCGGCCAAAGAGGGGGAGAAGTGGTGTTTAGGGTGTGTGAAAATGAAGGATGGATGTGAGTGGTGAAGAGAAAGATGGGATTTGATAGGTGAAGGGTGAAGAAGAGAGAGGGTGGTGGGGTAGGTGGGGATCCTGTGGGGTCCACAGATCCTGAGGTGTCAAGGAAAAGTCATCCCTGCACCAAATGGCATGCAAAAACGCATTTTGAGCCAATTCTGGCGTTAAACGCCGGGCTGGTGCCCATTTCTGGCGTTTAACGCCAGGTTCTTGCCCTTTCCTGGCGTTTAACGCCAGTCTGGTGCCCCTTTCTGGCGTTAAACGCCTAGAATGGTGCCAGACTGGGCGTTAAACGCCCACCTGCTAGCCTCACTGGCGTTTAAACGCCAGTAGGTTCTTCCTCCAGGGTGTGCTATTTTTCTTCCTATTTTTCATTCTGTTTTTGCTTTTTTAATTGATTTTGTGACTTCTCATGATCATCAACCTACAAAATAAAATAAAATAACAAAGGAAAATATAAAATATAACATTGGGTTGCCTCCCAACAAGCGCTTCTTTAATGTCAGTAGCTTGACAGAGGGCTCTCATGGAGCCTCACATTTTCTCAGAGCAATGTTGGAACCTCCCCAACACCAAACTTTAGAGTTTGAATGTGGGGGTTCAACACCAAACTTAGAGTTTGGTTGTGGCCTCCCAACACCAAACTTAGAGTTTGACTGTGGGGGCTCTGTTTGACTCTTATTTGAGAGAAGCTCTTCATGCTTCCTCTCCATGGTGACAGAGGGATATCCTTGAGCCTTAAACACAAAGGATTCTTCATTCACTTGAATGATCAGTTCACCTCCATCAACATCAATCACAGCCTTTGCTGTGGCTAGGAAGGGTCTGCCAAGGATGATAGATTCATCCATGCACTTCCCAGTCTCTAGGACTATGAAATCAGCAGGGATGTAATGGTCTTCAATTTTTACCAAAACATCCTCTACAAGTCCATAAGCTTGTTTTCTTGAATTTTCTGCCATCTATAGTGAGATTCTTGCAGCTTGTACCTCAAAGATCCCTAGCTTCTCCATTACAGAGAGAGGCATGAGGTTCACACTTGACCCTAAGTCACACAGAGCCTTCTTGAAGGTCATGGTGCCTATGGTACAAGGTAGTGAAAACTTCCCAGGGTCTTGTCTCTTTTGAGGTAATTTCTGCCTAGACAAGTCATCCAGTTCTTTGGTGAGCAAAGGAGGTTCGTTCTCCCAAGTCTCATTTCCAAATAACTTGTCATTTAGCTTCATGATTGCTCCAAGGTATTTAGCAACTTGCTCTTCAGTGACATACTCATCCTCTTCAGAGGAGAAATACTCATCAGAGCTCATGAAAGGCAGAAGTAAGTCCAATGGAATCTCTATGGTCTCATTTTGAGCTTCAGATTCCCATGGTTCCTCATTGGGGAACTCAATGGAGGTTAGTGCACGCCCATTGAGGTCTTCCTCAGTGGCATTCACTGTCTCTCCTTCCTCTCCAAATCCGGCCATGTTGATGGCCTTGCACTCTCCTTTTGGATTTTCTTCTGTATTGCTTGGAAGAGTACTAGGAGGGAGTTCAGTAATTCTCTTGCTCAGCTGTCCCACTTGTGCCTCCAAATTCCTAATGGAGGACCTTGTTTCAGTCATGAAACTTTGAGTGGTTTTGATTAGATCAGAGACCATGGTTGCTAAGTCAGAGTGGTTCTGCTTAGAATTCTCTGTCTGTTGCTGAGAAGATGATGGAAAAGGCTTGCCATTGCTAAACCTGTTTCTTCCACCATTACTGTTATTGAAACCTTGTTGAGGTCTCTGTTGATCCTTCCATGAGAAATTTGGATGATTTCTCCATGAAGAATTATAGGTGTTTCCATAGGGTTCTCCTAGGTAATTCACCTCTTCCATTGAAGGGTTCTCAAGATCATAGGCTTCTTCTTCAGCTGAAACATCCTTAGTACTGCTTGGTGCATTTTGCATTCCAGACAGACTTTGAGAAATCAAATTGACTTGTTGAGTCAATATTTTATTCTGAGCCAATATGGCATTCAGAGTATCAATCTCAATAACTCATTTCTTCTGATTAGTCCCATTGTTCACAGGATTCCTTTCAGAAGTGTACATGAATTGGTTATTTGCAACCATTTCAATTAGCTCTTGAGCTTCTGTAGGCGTCTTCTTCAGATGAAGAGATCCTCCAGCAGAGCTATCCAAAGACATCTTGGATAGTTCAGAGAGACCATCATAAAAAATACCTATGATGCTCCATTCAGAAAGCATGTCAGAAGGACATTTTCTGATCAATTGTTTGTATCTTTCCCAAGCTTCATAGAGGGATTCTCCATCCTTCTGTCTGAAGGTTTGGACTTCCACTCTAAGCTTACTCAATTTTTGAGGTGGAAAGAACTTTGCCAAGAAGGCATTGACTAGCTTTTCCCATGAGTCCCGACTTTCTTTAGGTTGTGAGTCCAACCATGTCCTAGCTCTGTCTCTTACAGCAAAAGGGAATAGCATAAGTCTGTAGACCTCAGGGTCAACCCCATTAGTCTTAACAGTGTCACAGATTTGCAAGAATTCAACCAAAAACTGATGAGGATCTTCCAATGGAAGTCCATGGAACTTGCAATTCTGTTGCATTAGAGAAACTAATTGAGGCTTAAGCTCAAAGTTGTTTGCTCCAATGGCAGGGATAGAGATGCTTCTCCCATAGAAGTCGGGAGTAGGTGCAGTAAAGTCACCCAGCACCTTCCTTACATTGTTGGCATTGTTGTTGTTTTCGGCTGCCATGGGTTCTTCTTGTTTAAAGATTTCTGTTAGGTCCTCTACAGAGAGTTGTGCCTTAGCTTCTCTTAGCTTTCGCTTCAAGGTCCTTTCAGGTTCAGGGTCAGCTTCAACAAGAATGCCTTTGTCTTTGTTCCTGCTCATATGAAAAGAGAAGAGAACAAGAAAATGTGGAATCCTCTATGTCACAGTATAGAGATTCCTTGAGGTGTCAGAGAAGAAGAAAAATAGAAGGAAGAAGGGAAAGAATTCGAACTTAGTTAGACAGAGTTCGAATTGTGCATTGAGGAGGAGTGGTACTCCATAAATAGAAGGATGTGAGAAGAGGGGAAGAGCTTTTTTTTCGAAAATTAAGTAAAAGAATTTGAAAACATTTTGAAAAACATTAATTAATTTTTCGAAAATCAAGAGTGAGGAAGGGATCAAGTAATTTTTGAAAAAGATTTTGAAATTAGAAATAAAAAAGATTTGATTGAAAACTATTTTGAAAAAGATGAGGTTAAGAAGATATGATTGGTTTTAAAAAATATGTGATTGAGAAGATATGATTTGAAAACAATTTTAAAAAGATTTGATTTTAAAAATTAATAACTTGGCTATCAAGAAAAGATATGATTCAAACATTAAACCTTTCTCAACAGAAAAGGCAACATACTTGAAATGTTGAATCAAAATCATTAATTGATAGCAAGTATCTTTGAAAAAGGAAAGAAATTGATTTTGAAAACATTTGATTGAAAAGATATGATTTTGAAAAACTTTGAAAACTTAAAAAAAAATTTGATTTGAAAACAAAATCTTCCCCCTTGTGCCATCCTGGCGTTAAACTCCCAGAATGGTGCACATTCTGGCGTTTAACGCCCAATACTACCTTTTTGGGCGTTAAACGCCCAACCAGGCACCCTGGCTGGCGTTTTAAATGCCAGTGTCCTTCTTCACTGGGCGTTTTGAACGCCCAGCTTTTTCTGTGTAATTCCTGCTGCATGTCTGAATCTTCAGTTCCCTGTACTATTGACTTGAAAATAGAACCAAGATCAAATAAACAATGCATGCAAGACACCAAACTTAAAATTAGACACTAGACTCAAACAAGAAACATAAAATATTTTTTGTTTTTTTATGATTTTGTAATTTTTTTGTATTTTTTCGAAAATTAAGTGAAAAAAGAAAATAAAGGTATCAAGATTCTTAATGAGAATTCCAGGAATCATGCAATGTTAGTCTAAAGCTTCAGTCTAAAGGAATTAGACATGGCTGAACAAGCTTCAGCAGGACATTGCATTCAAGAGCTAAATTGATGAAAATCAATCAGCTTTGGTGATGATAAGTGATGAGCGGATAATTTGTATGCTTTTTGGCATTATTTTTAGTATGTTTTTAGTATCTTTTAGTTAGTTTTTAGTATATTTTTATTAGTTTTTAATTAAAATTCACTTTTCTGGACTTTACTATGAGTTTGTGTTTTTCTGTGATTTCAGGTATTTTCTGACTGAAATTGAGGGTCCTGAGCAAAAATCTGATCCAGAGACTGAAAAGGACTGCAGATGCTATTGGATTCTGACCTCCCTGCACTCGAAGTGGATTTTCTGGAGCTACAGAAGCCCAATTGGCGCGCTCTCAACGGAATTGGAAAGTAGACATCCTGGGCTTTCCAGCAATATATAATAGTCCATACTTGCCCAAGATTGATGGCCCAAACCGGCGCTCAAGTCACCTACAGAAATTCCAGCGTTAAACGCCGGAAACTGGCATAAAATTTGGAGTTAACGCCCAAACTGGCATGGAAGCTGGCGTTTAACTCCAGAAAAGGTCTCTACACGAAATTCCTTCATGCTCAGCCCAAGCACACACCAAGTGGGCCCGGAAGTGGATTTTTCTGTCATTTCATTTCTGT